>NW_006408596.1:7285383-7361813 GCF_000296735.1 Chrysochloris asiatica
TTCAATAACGAAAGTCGAGGCTTGAATTTTTTCTTCAGGTCCCCCAGCTTGAAAAACCTTTTTGGTTTTCTCACTCCAGGTGTTTGCACATTTTGTTGTATGGATCTGGGAAAATTGGAAGTTGTCAAAAATGAAATGGAATGCATAAACATTCGTATCTTAGGCATTAGTGAGCTGAAATGGACTGGTATTGGCCATTTTGAATCTGACAACCATATGGTTTACTATGCTGGGAATGACAAATTGAAGAGGAATGGCGTTGTATTCATTGTCAAAAAGAAGATATCCAGATCAGTCATGAGGTACAACGCTGTCTGTGACAGGCTAATATCCATGCCCATACAGGGAAGAGCAGTTAATATCACTATTATTCAAATGTATGCACCAACCACTAAAGCCAGTGAAGATGAAATAGAAGAATTCTACCTACTTCTTCAATCTGAAATCCATCAAACACGCAATCAAAATGTATCAATCATTACTGGTGATTGGAATGCAAAGGTTGGGAGCAAAGAGGAAGGATCACTAGTTGGAAAATATGGCCCTGGTGATAGAAATGATGCTGGAGAACGCATGATAGAATTCTGCAAAATCAATGATTTGTTCATTTCAAATAACTTCTTTAGACAGTATAAGAGACAACTATACACATGGACCTCGCCAGATGGGATACATAGAAGTCAAATTGCCTACATGTGCGGAAAGACACGATGGAAAAGCTCTATATCATCTCTGAAAACAAGACCACGGTCAGACTGTAGAACAGACCATCAATTACTCGTATGCAAATTCAAACTGAAGCTGAAGAAATGGAAAACAAGTCCACGAGAGCCAAAATATGACCTTGAATATGTCCCACCTGAATTTAGAGATCATTTGAAGAACAGATTTGATATATTAAACACTAAAGACCGAAGACCAGAAGAGTTGTGGGATGACATCAAGATCATACATGAAGGAAGCAAAAAGTCATTAAGAAGACAAGAAAAAAGGAAAAGGTCAAAATTGATGTCAGAAGAGACACTGAAACTTGCTCTCCAGCGTAGAGATGCTAAAGCAAATGGAAGAAATGAGGAGGTCCAAGAACTGAACAGAAAATTTCCAAGGTCAGCTTGAGAAGACAAAGCCAAAGATTATAATAAAACGTGCAAAGACCTGGAGCCATCTTATATTTTGGACGAATTATTAGGAGGGACCAGTTCTGGAGAAAGACATCATGCTTGGTAAAGTGGAGGGACAGTGAAGGAGAGGGAGATCCCTCCCCAATAAGATGGATGGGCTGGGCACAATGGCAAAGGCAATGGGCTCAAGTGTAAGAGCAACTATGAGGAAGGCGCAGGACTGGGTGGTGTTTGGTTCTGTTGTACACGGGGGCGCTATGGGTTAGCACTGACGTGATGGCACCTAACAACACAACAACCTATAATAACGTTGGTATAAAATATTCATACATAAGGATGAGCCCGGGCTCCTGGTGAGTGTTGTAAGATTAGCACTGGACTGCAAATCACGAGGTTTGCAGTTCAAACCCACCAGCTGCTCCTGGGAATCTCTATACAGGGTTGCTATGAGTCGGAACCAACTAGATGGCACTTAACAACACAAGAATGACCCCGGAGGCCTTAAACACCCACAACACTCATGCCCCAAGAGTTGGCATGCTCCTCCTTTTACAGTTGAGGGAACTGTGTCTGAGTTAGTCTGGACTCCGGGTTACCTGCTTCCTGGGTCACCCCACAGTCAGTAGGACCCATACTTTCAGCTGATGAAATCCACCCACTTGCCAGCACTGGCCCCTGTACACATCTGCAAGATGTTCAGCTGTGCATGGCATGGGCATGGTCACTGTTGAGTGACCCTCACAGGAACATCATAGATTTCCTTTAGTACGTATTGTGTTTAGCAAAACACTCAAATAATTTTTATCCCTATATTCATACTAAAAAGAAAAATCAGAGTTGAATTTGGTTAATGGTTTTTAAAATTCTGTTTCTGACAGCAAAACTCTCTCCTCAAACCAAGTCTGTGCAGAACTCCATCGACAATGGCGGATAGAAGGGGGATGACTGGCTCTGGTTGTGCTAGCGGAGGCGGGCCTGCTGACTGCTCAGCACTCCTCTCACTACTTGTCTGAGGACAAAGGTTAAGACCATGGGATTTAATATATTCGAAGGCCCTTCTTCTCTATTTTACGAGTCTGATTTAGGGCCATTCAACAACTACTCAAGTCCCTGGGTGGCGCCAACAGTTAAGCCCTCACTGTAACAGAAAAGTTGGCAGTTTGAAACCACCCAGAGGTACCTTGGAAGAACATTCTCATGATTTCCTTCTGAAAAGCAACATCCCTGAAAATCCTACAAGCACAATTCTACCCTGCCAGCTCAGGTTTGCTTTTGTTGTGACTTGAGGGCTCTTAGTTCAGGCCCTTCCAGCCACAGAAAGGACTTTCTGGGTGACACCAGTAGGTCCGGCACTTAGGGAGACTTTCATAGGACGGAACGAAAAGAATGACAAAATCAGTGTGGGGCTACTGCAGGATTCCACTAACATGAAATAACTAGAATAGGCAAATACATAGAGACCAAGGTTCACTAGTGGCCACCAGAGGTGGGGTTGGGGTGGGTGACATGTTACTGCTTAAGGAGTCCTCAGCTTCTCATAGGTAATGAAAACATATGCAGATGGGGAGTGCTGACAGGTGCACAGTTACGGTAAATAAAATCAGTGTCACTGAACTGTGTAAGTAAAAACAGTGAAAGTGGCAACTGGTTTATTACATTTTATTGTTGTTGTTAAGTGCCGTCAAGTCGGTTCCAACCCATAGTGACCCTGTATAGGGTTTCTGAGGAGCAGCTGGTGGATGTGAACCTCTGACCTTGCGATTAGTAATCCAGTGCTTATGCTACAATGTGCCACACCGGAACTCAACGGCACATAACTACCACAATAGGTGTGTGTATAATATAATATATGTATGTGTGTATATAAGCGTAGTGGTTACGAATCAGGCTGCAAACCTTAAGGTCAGCGGTTCGAAACTACCAGCTGCTCCGCAGGAGAAAGATGAGGCTTTCTATTCCCGTAAAGATTTACACCCTCGGAAACCCTATACAGGGTCACTATGGGTCGGAACCGACTCGATGGCACATAACAACAACAACAATAAGTATGTACGTATAAATACATGTATATATATGTAAATATATGTATGTTGTTAAGTGTCATTGAGCTGGCTCCGACCCATAGCGACTCTGTATAGGGTTTCCAAGGAGTGGCTGGTGAGCTTGAACCATGAACCATGTAGTTCAAACCAACCTCACAGTACAGCACATTAATCCACAGTGCCACACCAGGACTCACTCACTCACTCACTCACTCACTCACTCACTCACTCACTCACACACACACACAAACACACACACGGTGGTGGTTGTATGCTGTGGAGTTGGTTCCAACTCATAGCATCACTGTATAGTGTTTCCAAGGAGCAGATGGTGAGCCTGAACTGCTGATTTTGCGGTTCAAACCGACTTTGCAGTCTAGCACGTTAACCCACAGTGCCATACCAGGATATATATATATACACACACACACACACACACACACACACATATGTGGTTACGAATCGGGCTGCGAACCTTAAGGTCAGCGGTTTGAAACTACCAGCCGCTCTGCGGGAGAAAGATGAGGCTTTCTACTCCCGTAAAGATTTACACCCTCGGAAACCCTGTACAGGGTCGCTATGGGTCGGAACCAACTCGATGGCACTTAACAACAACAACACACACATGTATATACACATACATAGATATTTATATATTCATATATTTATATGTGTGTACATAGATATTTATATATTCACATATATATTTATATGTGTGTATATAATATATATAACATATATGTGTATAATGTATATATATGTGTGTACATATATATATAAACATATATGTTCACACATATATAAACACACATACATATTAAGTGCCATCAAGTCACTGTATAAGGTTCCCAAGGAGCGGCTGATAAGATTGAACCACTGACCTTGTGGTTCAAACTGACTTTTCGGTCCAGTATCTTATCCATAGTGTCACACCATAACTCCATATATATGGTGGTGGCTGTGTGCCGTGGAGTCGGTTCCAACTCATAGAGACCCTGTACAGGGTTTCCGAAGCTGTAAATCTTTACGGGAGCAGAAAGCCTCATCTTTCTCCTGCGGAACAGCTGGTAGTTTCCAACTGCTGATCTTGAGGTTAGCAGCCCAATTTGTAACCACTATGCTGCCAGAGCTCCTTCCATATATATACACAATATATGTATAATTTATCGCACAATAAAGTACACTGAAAAAGAAAAATGAAAGAACCTCTTCCCATCTTGAAAACTGCTGGGAGGTTTTAGCACCATTTTCCAAGGTCTGACTGTATGGAAAGTTCCCAGTTGAGAGTATAAAAAGGATGGTGGTTTGGTAAAAACTGATAATTTGTCCTCAAAGAGGTTAATCACTCAGATGTCAGCTTAGATGATGGCGTCAGTAAAAAGGGATCTGAGTCTGAGATGCAGTTTCCCAGCTCCAGGCTTTCCAGCACAGACTGCATTTGAACGCAGTGGGGGGCTTCTGTGGCTTGGTCTTTGAGCAGGGACCACCTGGTATACCTTGCCCCGCCTCCATACTAATGATGCTGGTCCAACTGAGTCCCTGCCTGGTGTTCTTAGCATGCCCACAGAGAAGCAGTGCCCTGCTGGCTACTGGTCTCAGTGGCTTGAGATTGGCTCTGCAGAGCTTTTCTGGCTATGGATAGGAGGCGGAGGGCTTTATTTTATATGTTTCAGGCATTGTTTTTTGTCAAGTGTGAGCTTGGGAATTCACTGGAGGCCTGACAAGAGTTCTCAAATATAAATATGGTCACAAAGCAATTTCGTTTGGGAAGAAAAAAGGGGGGATAATTAGCCTCACAAAGGAGTCAGCCCGTGCCTTTCCTGGCAATTACCAGCAGCCGGATGTGCGTCTTGCTGAGTCCAGAGGGCCAGTGCCCGTTAGCCACAACCATCCATCCACCCCAGAGAGCAGCAGCAGACAGCACTGTGAGGCCAGCGCAGAATGGCAGGCTGCCTCTGAGAAGCGTAGACATTCCAGGACCCACCTAAGGGAGGGGATACACTTGCCCCCCCCCCAACCCCCACCTTTCATCTCCTGGTCTCTGGCCCCTACCTGTAGGTCTTTGTCGTGGCTCTGCCTCTCCAGGATCAGCACGCGGTCCTGCAGCTCCTCCACAGTCCCCTGGAGCAGATCATTCTCCTCCAAGGTGCTGCTGAGCCGATGCTCCAGCTCCCGTTTCCCATCTGACAGCATCTTGATCTGAAAGGGCGCAAAGCCTCAGATGTGGTGTGGCGTTACACTGGGGCTGACCGGTAGCAAGGGAGGGACTAGTCCCCAAACACAGAGACTTGTGTGCTGTCTCAGAGGAACTGTGCAATCCTACGTTGAAGGGAAAACTCCTCCCCTCTAGAAACCTGCCTGGGAAGGGGTGGGAGTGAGCTTTCGGGAAGTTGGAATGTCAGATGCCAGGCAGAGGAAGGAAGGCTATGGCTCTGGAAATTCCAGAGATAAAGAGAAGGGCCCCACCTTGCCTGCACTTACCATTGCCCTGAGCCCACAATTTGTATGGCATGTGCTGGGGAGTAGAACTCAATCTGCTCACGACTGCCTTCTCCAGTCACGAGCACAAGGAACCCTCTAGAGTTTGTACAGCAGGGCTGCCCTCTCTCCTCTCCCACTGCAGATCCATGTGGATCTGGGGGTCACTGCTCAGCCCCGTGTCTGGGTCAGTGGAGCAGTTGGCAGGATGCACACAAAGGCAGTCCCTGTGTTGGTCATGTCCGGGGAAAGGACAGGACAGCAACTCAGGGACTGATTTCACATAAAGTGTCTGTTTCTCGGAGAAGTCATGAGTGAACAGAAGCAAATCCTCTCCTTTTATGAAATCAGAAGGATAGTACACAGAGCACCTAGCCAGCTTCAAGACAGAGACCTCTAACACAGCTCTGTCCAGTCTTTTCAGTGTCAGAGGGGAAGGAGGGAAAAAGATGGCTTTTCTAGCTTCTGAGGTTTCAGGGTGAGTTGCTCAGCTTGTTGCTCCCTACTCCTCCCCCCCGCCGCCCCCCCCAAGTCTTTATATAAAGAATCACACCCTGCCTGCTGCTCATGGGCAACAGAGCACCTTCCCAGTTTGCTACTGTCCTCAGGAAAGATGTCAGTTTCAACTGGCAGGTTCCCAGGCTCCTCCCATTCCTTTTCCAGTTCCCTGCAGCTATCATTTCTCAACCAGCTTCTGGTTGTACATTTCCTGCTCACATGGTTAAGATGCTCTCCAGGCTCTCTGGTTTTGCTTGGACTGCAGTGCCTTCAGGCCTTGACTTGATTAAGTTCTGGGGGCCAGCCTCTGAACTCTATCAGAAATGAAGGTCTAACTCGTCCCAGGCCCGCTGAGCCCTGTCGTCTTTCCCTCTGCACACTGGCCATTTACACTCTGCATTAGAATTCTGTTCATAGGGCACAGATCTTCCCTGGCCACCCATCAATCAGATAGGAGGCCATCCTGAAAAACCAAGTATGTGGCCTTTGTCCAGAGAGATCAGGTATCTGGACGGACAAAGAAATACTGTCTCTTAAGTGTGCACCTGAATAAGGGACCAAAAGGAGTAAGTGCCTTTGGTGAATGTGCCCTCTATTCCAACTCTGAGGCAAAGCCATTCCAGGGAAGGCGCCTCTTACTCTACTTGACCTTCATGTAAATGCCCGCTGACCTTTCCAGGCTACACCCCCTGGACCATCTCTGTTTCCTTAATACCACTACATGAGGCAGTGAGCTAATGCAAGTCTGCTGTATACACCGACCCCTTAAAAAAACCCTGAGACGTTCAGAGCTCCATGAAGTACCTTATTTGAAACGAACACTCTCATAGCTTGCTTTTAAAAGCAGTGGTAATACTGAGATGAAACGATTTATCAGCCCAAGCCCAACTCCCTCACTTCACCCTATGCACCCTGAAACTTGTGACCTGATCTGGCAGCGAGCATTCCTGGGAATGCCCTCACATCAGATGGTTGGAAGACGTGAAGAGGAGGGGGAAAGAAGTAGATGAGCCACTCGACTGGAATCTGGGATTGAAAGAAAGCTGGATGGCAAACATGCACACAAATGGTAACAGACACTCATGCCAAACCCACTGAGTACACTACTTACTTCAAGAACCTGCTGCTCAGTACCGGCAGGAGTCCCAAGGGTGGCAGGAGAAAAGAGAAGAGATTGACAGATTTTAGGAAACGCATCTTCAGGTGGTTTGCCACGTGGGAGCAGTGCACTTGGGATCCTCTGGGGCCTGTCCACACAGCAAGTGGAAGATGCTCATTCAGGCTAGACTGCCCTTCAAAGATGCTTAGCTGAGGGCTTCATCCAACAGGAGAACCTCTTTGGGGCACTGACATGACCTTCCCGTTCTCCTCACCTCCCACAACTGGAGTCCCACAGTTTTGTTCCCTGGCTGCTACTTTCTCATTCCTGTGCTTGGGTCTGCTCATTGCCTCAGACCCTGGCTGCCACCCACAGGCAGTACACAATGTGCCATCTACAGAGTAAGTCAAGTCCTTATGAAGCTGGGACTTCTAGTACCATCCTTACCAGGCGGGAATCATAAAAATCCAAACCAAGTGCTGTGGAGTCGATTTGGACTCATGGTATTCCCATGTTAGTGTGGGCTGAACTGGGCCTGCATGACATATAGAAAGGAAGGACTGATTCCTTTTTCCAGCTTCTAATTGGGATTGGCAGGGATTTGGAGTGGTGAACGTTGTCAGTCAAATGTAGATCATTCATGATTTCAACACATTCAGAGTAAGTATAAGGCAATCCCTGAGCAACTTTAGTGTTCCAAGCAACAGGTCCCACAGAGGGACGCTAACCACGTGTTCCCAACATTTCGCTTCTCAGAGATCTGTCTTTAGATTTTACTCTCCTAAAGAACAGGCTTTTGTTTCCCAAGTTCAGAGAACACCTTATCTAAAAGATCCAACTTAGTGCCTCCGCCACAGGGGAGATTCACCTCAGCCTGCAGGCTCTCAAGCCGAATGATGTGCTGGTTGGTTGACGAGTTCTTCTCCCGGAAGTCTTCTCGGAGAGCATGGACTTGCATGGACAGTTGTCTCTCGACTTCTGATGCCTGCAAACAGAGTACAGCTTCACAGTTATGTCAATTGTACACAGGGGTTATGTAGAGGAAGTCTGTAAAGATTTTTGCCTTTAATTTCTCAAGTATCTCTTTGCAACTTTGCATTCTAGGAGGACTACTGGATGAAATGTTGGTTTCCCATCCCTGGTCTATTTGTTCTGTATGCCAAAATGAGACAAGTCCCCATGCCCACCTCTACCATACTGTGACTAGGTTTAGATTCAGTCACTGTACTGAGGAGAAAAATGAACCTAGGAAACAGGAAGTTTTCCTATGTTAATTATTGTCACTGGGACTCTGCACATAGAGGAGGCAGACCAACCCAGTGCCATGAGTCCATTCCCATTCACAGTGACAGAGCAGGGCTGCACCATTATTCTAGGCTGTCATCTGTGTGAAAGCAGGTTGCCCACTCTGTCTCCCACAGAGCTACTGGGTGGCTCCAAATGGCCAACCTTTTGGTTAGCAGCTGAGTGCTTACCCATTGTGCCACCAAGGCTCCCTGCCGAAATCTGTTGTCATGATTGCTAGTGACTGCCAACTCACAGTGATCCCCGTGAACAACAGAATGACACAATGCCCAGTCCTGCGTCATCCTCTCGAAATCTAGAGAACAGCTACTTGGCCAACTGGTTGGGAGAGATCCACACTTGTGCCCATTCCAGAGCAAGGTGACCCAATGGAATGTAAAAACTACTGAACCATAAATATTAACATGCTGAAACATGACAAACACCAAGAGATCATTCAGTGCCCCAGCACCTCCTTTTGAATCTGTAGGAAGGTTCTCCAGAACAATTCTCACTCCTGGCGCTGCTGGAGGCCTTAGCCAGACTCCTTGGTGGAGACCCTCAGTGCCGCAGAGCTACTGGACAAGGTAACTAAAAACTTCAGTACTTCTAAGGTCAAATGGGGTCAGTGAGCCTTACGGGCTCTTGGGAGAGATCACAGTGTGCTAGCTTGGTTAGGAGAGGAGTATGGAGGAGTTGAGACTGTTACAATGTCGAAATGGTAGGCCAACGGTTCAGCGAGGTGCTCATTAATGGTTAAATACACAATCATTCTGTTTATCTTCAAGTTCTGTATAACCCACTTTCCATATTAAATTTATTTTTGGTTCCAAAGATTCAACACAGGTTGTCTCACTAGGCTACAAAGTCACATAAGAATCTTAACTTACTTAATTTTTAAACAATACTTACCAAGTACACAATGCAATGTCATTTCCCTCTGTGTTCCAATTTGGAGTTTAGGTACTAGTAGCTTTTTTAGACTTTTCAATCACTGACACAATGTTATTCAGTTACCCTTGTCTGTGTGCGAGAGGTAAAAGTTTTAAATACCTCATACCAGAGCCTATCACCCCCAATTTACTAGTGAAGGAAAGGCTTAGAGAAGTACCCTGTCCAGTATCTCAAAAAGTGGCACCACCGGGAATGGGAAACTGGGCTGTCTAATCTCCAAATTAGGAGTAAAATACTGCTTCTTATATTTTCCTACATCGTAATTCTGTCACTCACTGTTGAAACCACATTTTTGAAGACTGCCATTTAGCAAAGGGTTTTTTTCTTTTTTTTCCTTTTAATGTGAAGACGTTTCATTTCAGTCTTTTGAAACGTCTTCTGATAGAATTTAGTGCCCAAGAGTAAACTCCTTCTGATACACTGCTGTTTGCCTACACTGAGTTCAGCTGACTGTTGGATTTCATATATATCTGGAGTCCTGATGTGGCGCTGTAGGATAATCAGTGGATTACTAACCACACGACTGGTGGTTCAAATCCATCAGCAGCTCCTCAGAAACCCTATACAGGGTCGCTATGAGTCAGAGCAGGATCAATGGCACTTAACAACAATGTGTATGTCCAGACTTGTTTAGCAGTGGCTAACGCAGGCAGCTGACCTTGCTCCTAGCATCACCACCTAGAAACCAGTCATGAGATGACAGCCACTGGGCATCACCAAGGGTGACAGATCGAGCCCAGCTGCAGTCAGAGATATTCCTGTTGATTAGCCCCTTCTCAAATCCCTGGAAATAGACATTTGTACCTTCCTACCCGGATGTCGAATTCCAGAGCCTGACCTCTTCACCAGCTTCACCAGTATGCTATAATGTGTCCTTTAACTGTTTCACTCCTTTGGCTGTGACTAAGGATGCACTGTTTACAAAAAGGCTCTTAAAGCTGCATTTCCTCATCGGAATCTCCAGCAGCTATAAGCAGTAGGAATCAACGTGTCCCCATTGACAGAGGAGCTGGAAGCTAGAGGGAGTACAATTCTGCCACGACTGCACTGCCCTGGTCTTCAGTCACACCACAGCCACCTTCCTGAGATGTTGTTTCGTGGTGGGGTGGGGAGCAACATTAGGACAATTTATTCTTTGTGTGTGTGTTCTTATAAACCTTTAATTACAAAATCAGGAAGTGAACTGGATTTGGCCAGTACACTGTAGCTGGCTAGCCCTTCCTCTAAACCAAGCATGCCACAGAGTTTCTGAAACAACACCTGCTGTCCCTGAATTCTTTAACTTTTTATTGTAAATTGTGTGAAGATTTACAGAGCTGATCATCAAGTTTTACACTGAACAAATTATAAACATCCTTTCACATCCATGGCTGCAATCCCGACAGAATAACATCACTTAGCCCACTTCCTCCCTATGTTTCTTGTTTCCCTTTCTCCTCCTCTCCCCATCCTTATGAATATGGTCCTTAGGTAAATGCTGCCCTTTTGATCTCAAATGGTTGACCATCTTATAGTATTGCACCTCACTAGTATTGTTGTTCCTAATTTGGCTGAAAATTGAGCTACAGTGGTGAGTTCAATTCCAGACCTGAAGGGTGACCCGGGGCCATCCATGGTCTCAGAGTTCCACCAATCTCCATCCAACCAATTAAGTCTGGTCTTTTCCGATTTTGGGTTTTGTTCCACATTTTCTCCCACTCTGTGTAGGACCTTCTAATGTGATCCCTTTCAGAGTGGTAGGGAGTGGTGGCTGGGCACCATCTAGTTTCTCTGATCTCAGGATCATTAAGACTGATGTTGGTATGAGGGTAATTCATTCTTTTTTTTTTTTAATGTTTTACTGTGAATTATGTGATAGTTTACATGAGAGAACATTAGTTTTACAATCATCCTATCGTATATTGTTTCATTGCCATGGTTACAACCCCATCCATACAGCATCAACCAACCAAAGGGTATACCCTACAAGCCTGCCCCCCAGTCGTCAGCACACATCGAGGGTAATTCATTCTTAGAGCAGAAAATGGCAGGTATGGGGTTTATATTTACTTTAAAAAAAAAAAAAATGAGTTCTGGCTACTTTGCCTGAACTTTGCCCGGTTAAGCAGCCATTAACAGCTGTGGCAAAGAATGACACCTATAATCATTGTAACTAAGTGCGATTGAGTTGATTCTGACTTAAAATTCTCCTGTACAGGGCTTTCGAGGCTATAAATCAGCGTGGGAGCAGAAACCCTCATCTTTCTCCTGCGGAACTGCTTGTGCGCTCAAACCGTGTGACCTTGTGGTTCACAGACCAGATTAGGTATGATTTTAGTTCTGGCATTTTTTTCTATATTAAAAAATTTGTTCCTGTAATACAAGTAACAAATGTTTAGAGTAAAGAGATAAAAAGAGAACCGAAGAATCAAAACGAAAGGTGAAAATGACCACCTATCCATAACCCTCAGTGCTTTTTATGAGTTGTCCTAGGAATGTGCTATTCATATCTCTCTAAAACATTACCATCAAAACTTCCCTTTAAAAACACTTAAATAGTTGACATCCTTCCATGTCAATATGTAGATTTAGCTCGTTCTTTTTAACAACCAGCTGGTATTTAGTTGTGTGAACAGACCATAATTTGTTTAACTAGTCCTTGCTGATGAGCATTTTGAGTGTTTCATTTTTTTTTTTTTTTTTGTCATTACAAGCATTGCTGCAAAAACATCCTTACTCACCCAGCTTTGTGCTTATGGGACTATATCCTGTAAGTTGATTAATTCCTATGAGTGATAATTGCTAGGTAAAAGAATACACATCTACTTTGTGATAGGTATTGCCAAAGTGTGCTCCAAAAAGGTGGCATCCAGTAAATAGTCTCACAATACGCTGATATGGCTGCTCCCCAGTACTTTGCTACTAGTGGGTGTAATCAAAGATTTTAAACTGTGGTTGCTTATTTCTAATATTCTCAAATATTTAAGTCTTTTTTAGTTTCATTGCATACAGACTGGGTAATAAGAAAAACAAAATACATGAAAGAAATAACCTGGTGTGAAACCCTGTAGTTTTAATACTTACACAGTCCCTGAACTATCTGAAATGAGCTCCTATGTTCTCAGTGCTGAGGTTACTTATGATTTAATCAATGCTCAAGTTGGCAAAACCCATGGCAGCGTGTTCCTTCCTGGCTATGCCTGGGTTGGTCAGAGACCGTCCAGGATGGATTCCTTCCTCCCCAGCTGAGCAGAGCGGCTCCATCAGGATTTTTCTTACTGATGTGAGTAATAGCATGAGAACATTTCTTTAAACTGGGCCATTTAAATGAAGTTTGTTTAAAGTGGCCAAAGCAGAACTGTTAACTCTAGACTTGCTTGTTAAATGGAGGAAAAGAAATTGCATTCGTTACACATGAGCATCCATTTAGCTTGTCCAAAGGGAAAAAAGAAACCAACTGATTTAGAAAATTTCAGAGGGAAGATCTATTTTAATACTCTGCCTGTTTTGCCGAGTGTTAGTTTAAGAGAGAAGTTCTCAATCTCTACCATACTGGATCATGAGCATCTGTCTGAAACACGCTGAGGGTGGCAGTGAGAAAGACAAGGATGACAACAACAAAGGTTCACACATTATTATGTGTACCCCTAGACTAAGCCTTACACATTTATTATCTTATTTACTCTTCACAGTAGGAAGTAGGTAATCTAACTTTCTTTATTTAAAGATGAGGGTACTGAGATGAAGCAATTTCCTAAGGCCAGACTGCTGCTGCTGAGGGATGGAGCTAGCATTTCATTCAGATCTCCAACCTTTGCAGTTGTAGTAAGTTAGCTTCAGCAATACATTGCCTCCCTACTCACCTGCCGATTCGCTGTTTCATGAAATGTTTACTAAAATGAAAGTAACATTAGAGCAACATTGTTGATTGAATTTACCACAAAGGGTGAATTACTAAATACACTGGTATTTACTCTGGTTTACCTATTCGGAAACTCTGTGCAGTGTCGCTATCAGCTGATTTTTGACCCTAGTCTTTCTACAAATGTGTGTGTAGAATTAGTTGTTATAATACTGTTCACTGAGTTTTTATCTTTGTACTATTCTTCTTAGTCATCACTTCAAATGACTGCATAATATTCCATAAGTAGATGTGTTATAATTTCCTTTATTACTCCTTGATTGGTAGGCACCTGGGATTTCCCCATATTTTGTAAGTATAATGCACTGATGAACATACATTACGAGGGTGGTGGCAGAAGAACCTACCAGACCAGAAGTCTTTCCTGATTTTCAAGATTAAAAGCTTTTCAGTTGTGTAATAGGCACTATGTGCCTATCAACAGCAAATTACAGAATAAGTCCTCTTTCTACTCTTACGCTAATAATAATGATAGCTGTGGTACTGTAAGAGAAGCACTGAACACACTTGATGGCACTTAACAACAAGTAATAAACAAATGCAAAATACAGCTTTTATTCCCCTGCTAGGCTAGAGTATCCTGCAGTTCTGTCTAAAGTCTTTCATAAATAAAGACGAAGTTGGCCAAGTATGAGGGTTGTTGTTATTGTAAAGTGCTGTCAAGTTGGTTCTGACTCACAGCAACCCCGTATATGGTTTCCATGGAGCAGCTAGTGAGTTTGAATCACCATCCTTGTTGTTCAAACTGACCTTGCAGTCCAGTGCTTATCCTATAGCACCACACCAAGTATGAGGGAGGCTTCAAAAAGTTTGGAGACACATTCCATTATTCTGTGAACCTTTCAAACCCCCCTTGTATGTATGTTTACCTTAACGTTTGAAGATAAGACTTTTACCAATATTTTTCCAAAGACAAGACTTTGCTTCTGGTAATATGGTAGGATAGGATATTTTTTCCTACTGAAAATAGCTAAAAATATTGGATAAAATAAAAACAACTTCTTTAACATCATCAAAGAACTGAAAAGGTAGTAATAGAACTATGGTAATGTTTCACATACCTAAACAATTACAACCTTCCAGTGGAACACACACATACACAAAGAAGCCAGTTGACTCCTGGCGGCTTCATGTGTGTCAGAGGCTTAAGTGAGCACCCTGAGGTTTTCAATGACTGACTGTTTGAAAGGAGATTGCCAGGCATTTCTTCTTAGTTACCTCTGGGTAGACTTGAACCTCCAACGTTTCATTTAGCTAGCTAGCGTACTATTAATTTGTACCACCCAGAGACTCCAACAGTAACAAGTAAACCTAACTGCATTAAAAATTAATACTATAACCTCACTTAGGGTTTGTATAAGAAGTCACTAACATAAATAACTCTAGTAAATGGTCTTGACTGTATGTTGTTAACAGTCAAAACAAACTATACACAGATACTGCATTTTAGTTCTTTTTTTTTTTTTTTTTTTTATACACAGATACTGCATTTTAGTTCATTTGTTTTTTTTTCACAGGGTTAATGATTCTGTAGCTGCTGTATGGGCGAGTAGGCCTGTTTAATAGTAAATATGTAATGATGGATAATAAGAACCAGGTGTCTTACTTTCAGAACAAGAAGTTGCTAAAAAGAAAGCGGAAAGGTTAAAATGAACCTAATGGTGTTACATTAGAATGGGAGAGTTTGGTATGAACTTATACATATATTTATATATACTGTGACTAAATAAATGTAGATGTATATACTGGTGTACAAGCATGTATTTCATAGGTCTGTCACCTGAGAGGACCTGAAATCAATGAAGCCGTAGTAAAACTGAGCACACCTGGTGCCCAGTTCTTGGTTTCTAATTATTGTTGTTGTTAGGTGCCACTGAGTTGGTACCGATTCATAGCAACCTTACGCACAGCAGAACGAAACACTGCCCGATTCTGGGTCAACCTCACTACTGTTGCCACACTTGAGACCATTGATGCTGCCACTTGGCCAATCCATCTCTCTAGGGATCTTCCTCTTTTTCTCTGACCCTGCACCTTACCAAACATGATATCCTTCTCCAGTAACCGATCCCTCCTGACAATATGGTTTCTAATTATCATTCTCTAAAAAGAGAAATTTCTGAGATTTCTCAAGTTTCAGCTCCCCGACATGTAAACGAGGATAAGATCTACCTTTAAAATTATGATAGCATTAAAATACAATGAGGAATATAAAATGGTTAGCACAGGTATGTAATACATTATGGCAATTTTTATTATTTACAATAAAAAGAAAACTAATACATACTGGCATTCCTTCAGAGCAAATAGTTTGAGGGATGAAACCTCAGTGACCATCTGACTTACACCCTGAATGTTGTAGGTGATAAGCTGGAGTATGAACCCGCACAGTGCAGCCTAGTAGGACCCAAAATCAGTGAGTAAAGAAGGGGGTGGGCCTTACTGCCCAGGGTCCCAGGATTAGTTAATTCTCAAATCCCATTTTCATTTTCTTCCCATTTTATGACTGTTACTATTTTTCTTTTTTGAAGCTGAGTAAACACTTTAGTACATGGATAAAGAAAAGCTGAATGTGTCAGGAGATGTGAACCCAGGGGACGCACACTGTGCCCCCATTCTCCTGTTCCTTCTCATCTTGAGATATTAGTGGGAACTCTCGGACCAGTGGACAGCACACAGTGGGAAACAGCCAGCCTTCCATATTGGAGACATGGTGGAATTCCTGATCAATGGAATTCCAAACCCCCACTCACCTTTCAGCAGAGGCTGGCATGATGCTCTATGCTGACCAGGTTTCAGTGCAGTGGTAAATCTTTCCCATTAAATATAGTTGCATTACCTGGGGTCCCCTCAGATCAGAGAGCCCCTATACCTTGAATGCTCAAAACCTCTGCAATTCCCCTCTGCCACACACCAAGAAGGACCCAAAGGAACTCCCTTGCTCAAACTGCACTGGTGGGTGGGAGGAGTCTGGACAGGCATGGCTAGCCACTGAGGAAGGGCTGGGAAGTCTGGCACCTCCCTGCTAAGTGGCTGGCATTTCTTTGCCAGTGACTGATTTCTATGATGTGTACTTCAATTTAAGGTTTTTTGACATATTTGCTTCTGCAAAGCCATCCTTTCTTGCCATATTGCCAAAATGTAAAAACAAGGCAATGCCTGACTTCCCTGTACCTCTTTCCAAGGCTCCCAGTCCTGCCTCTTACTGCCTCCCGTGCATTCAGCACAGCTCAAAACAGAACAGTCTCCCCGGGTCCTCCTAAGCTTATGGCAGAAGAACTGCAAAGTCTCCAACCAGACAACATGATTTTTCTGCGTGAGCTTTATTGGCACTTATTACCATTTTTTTTTAAAGGAAAAAACAAGTAGCCACTTATTAGACAATTTACAGGGATGTCAAAAACCCATCGCCTGGAATGAGACAAATCTGATGCTCCTAATGACCTTTACTCATCTGAGGAAAAACCTGATTAAAGCCATTGCATTACTGTGGGTCCTGTTTATACTTGTTAAGTGCTGTTGGTTCCAACTCATAATGACCCTGTATAGAGTTTCCGAGAAGTGGCTGGTGGGTTTGAACAGCCAACCTCATGGTTAGCAGTCCAGTGCTTATCCTACAGCACCACACCAGGACTGTTGTTTATACTTGTTAAGTGCTTCAGAGTTGGCTCTGACTCTTAGTGGTCCTGTTTAGGGTTTCTGAGGAGTGACTGGTGAGTTTGAACTGCCAACTTTGCGGTTCAAACTGGCCTTGTGGTCCTGTGCTTTTCCTACAGTGCCACACCAGGACTCCCTGTTTATACTTGCTGTTAAGTGCCGCTGACTCAGTTCTGACTCATAGTGATCCTGTATAGGGTTTCCAAGGAGCAGCTGTTGAGTTTGAACTGCCAATCTGTGGTTCTAACCAACCTTGTAGTCCAGTGCTTTATTCCTCAGTGCAGAAACATGTAAAAGCCGCTCTTAGATATTTTGAAGGCGTAAGCCCACTAGATGAGGGGCAATGTATAATTTTGTTTTATGTGAACTAGTTTTAAAATTAGATTTTAAATAAAAACAAGTTTTGTTCTTACTACCCTTTTTAATCACTACCACACATGTAATCTCTCAGCATCAAAGACCAGCAGCTCAAACAACACTGGTTTTAATGGAAAACAAACAGGACAGATTTTAATCTGCTTTTATTCCTGAAAAAGGCTATTCAATGTCAGATCCCTACTGCTAGTTAATAAGAAGTCAGAAAGAAGAAATTATTTTTAAATGTTCTATTAGGACTTAATAAAATAGACCTTAGATATTCCCAATTCACTGTAATCACAATGAGAGCTTTTGATTCACTGTGGGGTTTTTGTGTTGTTGTTGTTTTTTTAACCAAAATGAAACAAACCTCTGAGTCAACTCAATACTTACTAATTTACACTAATTACGACATGGATGGAACACTTATGCTTTGATTTTGGGGTATAGAAATGGTTAAGACACAGCCCTTGTGGGAACACCGTCTTCCAAACTAAAGGTCTAAAAAAACCATAATCTTGCTTCTGTACTATTTACTGTACCGCATGACCTCAGAAGAACTGCAGAATTCTCTGTGCTTTGGAACATTCACCTGTAAAATGGGGATAAATCTGTCTCCCAAAGTCATCCTGAGGAGGTAGTGCACAGGACATCTGGTATAGAAGTATACTATATGCTAATTAATGGTTCATACTACTGATATTATTGTTTTCATCTTCATCAAATTGTTGTTGTTGTTGTTGTTGTGTGCCATCAAGCTAATGCCGACTCATAACAACCTTACATAGGGTTTCCGAGAGTGGCTGGTGGGTTTGAACTGCTGACCCTCTGGTTACCAGTTCAGTGCTTTTCCTATAGCACCATACCAGGGCTCTTGTCGTCATTATGAGACAATTCTAATGATCTCAAAGATCAAAGCTGATTGAAACTCCAATGCTTAAGACATTCTCACAGAAAAGGTTAAAAGATTAAATGAGGACAGACTTTATAGAGGCTGACACTAAAATATACTTGGTATAGGGAGTGATGGAGGACAGAGAAAAAAATGCCATAACCAAAACAGAATTGTAGGGAATTTGGGTATTCTCTTTCATCTATGACCAGGAGTGTAGAAACCTGAACAGTCTTGAGGGTGATGGGCAGTAGACTTGGATATGCTGCCAAGCCAAAAGGCTGAATTCCCAGCTCAACAGGATGGTCCTGCTCCATCCTCACAATTATGGTTAGGTTTGAGCCCACTGCTGCTGCCACTGTGTCCAGCCGCCTCATTGGGGGTCTTTCTCACCTTTGCTCACGCTCCGCTGCACCAGGCATGATGTCCCTCCTGACAACATGTCTGAAGTATGAAAACCAAGTCTCACCATCCTAGTTTCCTCAGAGCATTCTGGTTGCACTTCTGCCAACACAGATTTGTTCATTTTTCTGGAAGTGCCTGGTGTTTTTAAAAGGTAAACACTTAAATAGACACTCAGAATGAATGACCTTCTGCTTCACAAATTTTAATTCAGGACAGTGATGGGCTGAACACTTGGGGACCTTTCATTATAAAACAAGTGATATCACAGAAAATACTTGTCCTATCTTGTTATTTATTTTTTTCTCTTTTAGTCATTATGGCACACCGAACCAAAAAACCTAGTACTGTCACATTGATTCCAACTCACAGTGAGCCTTTAGAACTGTTCCGTAAGGTTTCTGAGACTGTAAATATGGAAACAGATGGCTGTCTCTTTCTCCCAGGGAGTCACTAGTGGATTTGAACCACTGATCTTTTACTTGGCTTAAAGTGCTTGAGTGATGAACCACTGCGCCACCTGGGTGCATTTTTTCTTTTAAAATCTAGACTGAGAAAAGAAGGTTAGAATGTTGAAACGTTCTTGTTTGCAGCTAGAGAAGGGATAGGAAAAAATTGCTTTCCAAACCAGTGGTCACTTTCTTCTTCCCACACCACAAAAAGAAAACCATTCATCAGATTATAACCATTGCTCCAAAGTGCACGTTCCCTCAACAAGCCTCCAAGACTTTGGTCATGGTGGTCTCCCATTCTGGTGTCTTTTCCCTGAAAATTCTAACCTGATCGATTCTTACTCAACCTTAACAGCCCAGCTATAGCTGGTCTCTACAAGCATTTCACGATACAATGACATCCTTTGCAGTTCTGTAATACTCTATTATACCATTTGCCTCATTCTGTTTTGCTTACTTGTTTACTTGTCTATTCTTTTAGATTATGAAGCATTTATATCTCCTATTCCTTGTGTTTCCCTAAGAAACTACATGACACATAGTAGGTGTTGGAACACAGTATATCTTTTTAAGTATGAGATACAATCTCAATACCTTAGAGAGTCATCTTTGAGACAGTCAAACTATGACTGAGGAACATGCAGGTGGGATTTAAGCTCACCCCTAAGAGTGCCCCTTTAGCAGAGTTCCACCAGGATCATCAGGGAATTAATGAGCTACTTTGCTTTGATTTAAATAGCTCATGCCCAGCAGAGGGTACTGTTTCCTCCCATAGGTCATCAGCATGGCTCAGTGAAATTCCCTAGGTTCTGATGTAAATGACTTTCAGCCATTCTCACCCTGCTTCCCCAAATTGTTCCTCTTCTATTAGCTTAAAGTCACTGCCCCTGAAGATTCCTATCTTTCGAATTGCTGTTGTCAATTCGATCCCATATACAGACGTCCTAAGAAAGCACACAGTCCTGGCGCTGTGGGGTAATGCGCTGGACTGCAAAGTTGGCTTGAACTGCAAGGTTGGCGGTTCATACTCACCAGTTGCTCCTTGGAAACCCTGTACAGGGTTGCTATGGGTTGGAACTGACTTGATAGCACTTAACAGCAAGCAAGCATAATGTTCACGGTAGACATTCTTTACTAGATAACCTAAACTATTGTTGGGTTTTAAGAAGATTTCAGGGAATATTTTTGGTTTATGGTTTAAAGATTATTTCAGAGCATTAGTTTTAGGGATTTCCTCTACTTGTATAGCTACAAAAAATGCTGGAGTCCATGAGAATTTGAAATGATGCTTAGCACTTCCCCCTTTTGATCAGGATTCTTTTGTAGACTCTCTGATAAAAATGTTCAGTAATGGCAGCCAGGCCCCATCCAGTTCTGGCAGTTGTTTCTAGAGGCAATTAGCCACACTCTGCATATCCTCCTCCTATTCCTTACTCTGAATGAAGACCAATTGTGCCTTGGATGGCTCACTTGTAAGCCTTTATGACTCTAGCTGCAACACAACACAATGAACTAGGAGGTCGAATGTTGTTATGTGTCGTAGAGTTGGTTCTGACTCATAGTGACCCTGTACAGGGTTCTGATAGTGTAGTGGTTACGAATCAGGCTGTGAACCACAAAGTCAGCAGTTCAAAACTACCAGCTGTTCTGCAGGATAAAGATGAAGCTTTCTGCTCCTGTAAAGATTTACAGCCTTGGAAACCCTGATCAGGGTCGCTATGGGTTGGAACCGACTCGATGGCACTTAACAACAACAACAGGGTTTCTGAGGCTGTAAATCTTTATGGGAGCAGAAAGCCTCATCTTTCTCCCACGGAACAGCTGGTAGTTTCGAGCTGCTGACCCTGAGGTTAGCAGCCCAATTCGTAACCACTATGATACCAGAGCTCCTTAGAAGCACTAATATTAGGTCAAGTAACTGGAATGTCTCACAAAACCATTACCCTAACCTCCTAACCAAGGAACCAGATCTCAGAGTTGTTAGATGATACCTAAGAAGCTTCAGCAAGTCCTCTCTATTTTTTGTCACTGTTATAAATATATATGTCATACAACTTCTGCTAATACAGCTTTACACAGGTGTACAACTTATTGATGGTGCTTAATTATAATTGATTGAAGTGTGGTGGTTCTGTACAATAAATACTGGATTATGAGCCACAAGGTAGGTGGTTTGAGCCCACCAGCTGCTCCACAGGAGAAAGATGAGGCTTTCTGCTCCTGCAGATATGTACAGTCTAGGAAACTCTATACTGGGTTGCAGTGAATTGAAATCGACTTGACAGCACCTAATGACAACAACTGTAATTAACTGTGCAACTTTACCCTTATGAGATTTTCCCATCACTGTAAACTAAAATTCCATGATCCACAAGTGATGCCCACCTCCCTTCCCTTCCTCTCATCCCAGGTAATCACTAAAAACTTTGATCTCTATACGTTCGTCTTTTCTTATCTTTTTATGAGGCCATACAATATGTGTCCTTTTATGACTGACTGACTTTACTCAGCAAAATAGATTCCGGTTCCATCCACATAGTATCATGTATGAAGACTTCGTTTCTCTTGCTGGCTGAGTAGTATTCCATTGTACTGCATTTTCACTTATCCATTTACCTGTTGATGGACTTTTAGGTGCTTTTTCCCTTTTGGCTATTGTGACAAGTGCTGCAATGAACACTGATATGCAAGTCTCTGCTTTCAAGTCTTCTGGGTGTAAAACTAGGAGTGGAATTGCTCTGTCATACGGTAGATATATATATATATATTTTTTTTTTTTTTTTAGAAATCGCCACACAATTTTTCCACAACACTGTATGTACCATTTTGTATTCCCTTATCTAACAATGGAGAAAAGATTGAAGTTGTCAAGGACTTCATTCTTCTTGGATCAACTATCAACACTCTCGGAAGTAGCAGTCAAGAGATCAGACGACGTATTGCACTGGGCAAATCTGCTGCACAGGAACTTTTTAAAGTGTTGAAGAGCAGAGATGTCAGCTTGAGGACTAGGGTGTGCCAGACCCAGGCCATTGTGTTTTCAATAGCCTCATATGGATGCGAAAGCTGGACAGTGAATAAGGAGGATTGTAGAAGAATTGATGCCTTTGAGTTGTGGTGTTGGAGGAGAATACTGAAAGTGCCATGGACTGCCAAAAGAACCAATAGATCTGTTTTGGAAGAAGTGCAGCCAGAGTGCTCCTTGGAGGCCAGGATGGCTAAGCTTCGTCTCTTCTACTTTGGACATATTGTCCGGAGGAAACAATCGTTGGAGAAGGATGTCATGCTGGGTAGGGTGGAGGGTCAGAGAAGAAGAGGAAGACCCCCAACGAGATGGATCAGCCAGGTGGCATCATTGATGGACTCAGGTGTGGCGGCGGTAGTGAGGTTGGCCCAGGATAAAACATTGTTTCATTCTGCTGTGCATGGGGTCGCTATGAGTCGGTTCCGACTCGATGGCACCTGACAACAACAACAACAATCTAACAGTAATGCATAAGCATTTCAATTTCATCACCTCCTTGACAAAATGTGTTGTTTTCTGTTGGTTTTTTAATCTTGGCCATCCTAAAAAGCAAAACAAAAAATCCCATAGCTGTTGAGTAGTTTCCGACTTCTGGTGACCTTTTAGGATGGAGCAGAACAGCCCCTCAGGTTCTCCAGGTCTGTCAGTCTTTACGGAAACAGACTGCCACATCTTTCTCCCATGGAGCAGCTGGCAGGTTCGACCCACCAACCTTTTGGTTAGCAGTAAGCATGAAGAAGCACTTGCACAAGCCGGACTCCTCTTAGTCATCCTGGTGGGAGTTTAATGGTTTTGACTTGTATTTCTCTCACGGCTAATGACACTGAGAGTCTGTCTATGGCTGGTGTTATTAAATGCTGTCGAATTGGTTCTGACTCATAGCAACCCTGTATAGGGTTTCCAAGGAGCGACTGGTGAGCTTGAACCACCGACTTTCTGGTTCAAACGACTTTGCAGTTTGGTGCTTTAACCCACAGCGCCATACCAGGACTCCCTGTCTATGGTTAGTGGTCACTTAAATGTCCTCTTTGGTGAAATATCTATTCAACTCTTGGGCCCATTTTATTACTGGATTACTTGTGTTTTTGTCGTTAGGCTGTTCAAGTTTCATATATATTTTACTTATTAGAATCTTATTGGCTATACAGTTTTGAAGATATTCTCTTAGTCCGTAGCTTGTCTTTTCATTTTTTTTTTTTTGTACCCTTTTGATGAACAAAAGTTTTTCATTTTAATGAGATCGTATGGTACAATAAATTACTTAATATGGCCCCCCTTCTAGCCATAGTCCAGGAGTCCCGGTGTGGCACTGCAGGATAACCACAAAGTCAGCAGTTCAAACCTGCCAGCTGCTCCTTGGAAACTCTACTGTGGTCTCTATGAATCAGAATTAACTTGATGGCATTTAATTATTATTATGAGTCACAGTCAATGATTGAGTGGGACTATGAAAATACGGTGCTTAAAGCTCACCAAGGGGATTGGACAGCTTGATGTTAATGCAAATAAGGTGTATGGGAGGGACCTGTGAAGGTTAAGGTTATGCATCAACTTGACTGGGCCATAACTTTTAGTGGTTTGGCAGTTAGGTGATGATGTGGTCATCCTCTGTTTGGTGATCTGATGTTACTGTCCTCTGTTTTGTGATGTGTTTTAAATCGTAGCTTCTACGCTTGTGGTTACAGTCCCATTTGGAGTAAGTTGTCCATTATGCTATGGAGACAGGATTAGGGTGGGATGTATCTGGAGACACTGCCTTAATAGAGGTAGTGACTCAAGTCACCATTCTTACTCTAGTCACCACCCTTATTCAAGTCACACACTTGCTGCTGTACTCAAGTAAGGGGAATTTCCTTGAGAGTATGGTCTGAATCCAATAGGAGAGAGTTTCAAAAAGTTACTGGAAAAATTATATCATCATCTAATTCCATTTTTTCCAAGAACATTTAGAAGCGCCTTGTATATGAATGTTTTTGTTGTTGTAAAGTGCTGTCAAGTTGATTCTGACTCAGTGACCCTGTATAAAATTTCTGAGGAGCGATTGGTGGATTTGAACTACCAACCTTGCTGTTAACAGTCTAGTGCTTATCCTACAGTGCCACACCTGGACTGGCACAGTCCTCTTTCTTGCTCTGGATCCTGCATCTGGCTCATTATTACTGACCTCCAGTTCCTGAGGCAGCAGCCTATTGTCTGATCTAACTGGCTAACTTACACAGTCTTGAGAGGCAGCAAATTTTGGATTTGCTAGCTCCTACCACCACCCAAGTCAGGAGAAGCCTCTAGCCTGAAGTGTGATCCATGGATTTGGGACTGACCAGCCTCCACAGCTTCCTGGGCCATTTCCTTTATAGTTCGTGAGTTTTGTGAGATGTTGTAGTGAATTATGGAACCAAAAGTTAGGAAGAATACTAAGGGAAGGAGTCGTTGACGTTAGAGATGATGAAGTAGTAGAGCAGTTTGGAAATACTGGACATTTGGGATATCTTTAACTTCTGCATCATAGGAAACAATTTTGTGCTTATTTTTACAAAAGAAATTATTCATCAAATTGGTGTCAGATAGTGGAGTTTGCTGCAGTATACCAGGATCACTGGGATATGTGGTTTTGGGGAAAAGAGGATAAATGAGAAACCTTTAATTTCTGGATGGGATTAAAAAAAACACCCAACCACCAAGGATTAAAGCAGTTGATTTGTTGCAATTAGCTACCCAAAGCAAAACCTATTCATGGGAAGTTAGAGATAGTAGATCTAACTCCCAAGGAACTGGCTAGGTGAACGCATAAGGGAATACAGAGTGATACGCTGCAATGCCAGGGAAATAGAACGTAGGGGTGGGTTGTAACACTGAACCAAGTCAGGTTTGTAGCTACAACCACTAGTCTCAGGGCTGACCTGGAAAAGAAAGATCCTGTCAGAACCAGAGGAAGGACCCCTAGGACCACTAGTCACTAAGAAGGCATTCTAGGAGGGGAACAGGCAAAACGAAGAAACCACCGAAACCAGGATGTATAGTGTAAAGGCGTTGCTTCAATTTGTAGCTTGGTATTATCACTTTCCTGAAGAACCTTATCGAAACAGACTTTGAAAGTAACAAATCTAGGTGAGTAACAATGTGGTGCTATAGGATAAATACTGAACTGCTAACCACAAGGTTGATGGTTCAAACCCACCAGCAGCTTCTGGGAAACCCTATATAGGATTTCTATGAGTCAGAACAAACTTGTTGGCACTTAACAACAATAACATCTTTAGTTTTAAATGCTACAGAATGAACAAGTGACTATGAAACAGTCACAAACGATGACACAAGACCCAGTGACACAGCAGGTTAACCCAGAGAGGATGGTCACCCTGGTGGACCGTATAAATAGGAGGTGAGATTTGTTTACCCTGAGAAAGGAAACTGCTCTCTCTCACTCTAAATACTCAAATGGAACACTTCAGAGGAAGCAGCTAATACTCTGCTCATGCAAGTCATACTGGACTCGTTTTCTGGAGATGAGGATGTTTATCCAGTGACTACTCCCCTCACAGGTCATGGGAGATGAAGAATATAGGGAGCCTCTTCTACATGGGCACCCCATGCAACCTTGCTACTGCTAAATAAATCAACAGTCCAAGAAGCCGGATCAAATCTGTTGGCATAGTTTCCCCACATGGGTTATACAGATGCACAGAAACAGGGTGACTGATAGGACAATGGGAAGGCACTGGGGAAAGACTAATGGAAAAAGACTTGCTCTAGCAAGATGGGGATTTTTAAATGTTTACTAAGAAATGGAAAGAAAATAATGGACACAAATGGAGTTGAGACAAAGAATTTAATGCAGCAATACCAAAGGTTGGGTGCACCCAAGGAAACTCTTCCTGGTCCCCCAACATTAAAAAGACCTAGACAAGCCCATCCTATTCACCCCAAATGAGAGGACTATAATGGTCCTACCTGGGACCATCTGAAGCAGAAGTTCAGCTAGTTGATCAAAATAAGAAATGATGAGGAGGTCAGGGTCTTCTGGTCCAGCCCCCCCCCCCCCAGCAGGAGATCTGAGACTATATGCATATGTGTGGGTGAAGCGGCCAGGGGTAGGGTAGAGACCTTCTTGGGGCTCCTAGACATAGCAGCCCAATGTAATGCTGTCCCCAAACTTGCCAATAAAATCTTCAAGGAGCTAAAGTCAGTCTAGGAGCATATGAGGATGCAACTAAAGTGAAAGTTAATTAGAATTAGAAATTTAAATAGACCTAGTTACATTTCCCTTACATAAATATATGTATAGATAATTTGTTTAATTGGGGAACACTCCTACCTGATATTGTAAAACGAAATATATGTAAGTCTGCCCTTATGGCAGTACTGATTGGACATGCTAAATGACAACCATTAGATTTGCTTAAGCCCACTCAGGTTCCTAATTTAAAACCATAGGAAATACCTGGCAGATCAAAGGAAACTACAGTTGATCTCTGAACATTGTAGGGGGATGGGGGCAGGTTAGGATGCCAACCTCCAATACAATCAGAAAAACCCATGTATAACTTGTGACTTCCCCAAAGCATAAAAATTGGTAGCTTACTGTTAACTGAAAGCCTTACCAAGAACATAAACAGGTGACTTAACATATTTTCTATGTTACCTGTAATACTGCACCTATGTAAAAAGCTGTATTTTCAAAATGCGATAAAATATTTCGTAAAAAAAGTGCAAGAATTTTGTGCTTGCTGATGGAGCTGCAGTGACGGCTACATGATTTCCTTACACTGACATCACTTTTCTTGAGACGGTGGACAACTGTAGTGGTAAGACCTCAAACTTGTGATACAGCAGTGGCACTTCGTATAGTTCCAAGTTTACCGTCTTGCGTGAAACACAATAAAAACCATGCAACAACAGCCAAGAGGTTACCTTTTGCTTTTATATGCAATTTACTGGAAAGATGAACTGCTCATGCTAAGATGCATAGCATCACCAAGTGTTTAAGAAACACAGAATCCATGCTAAGTGGACCACACAGTTTAAACCTGTGTTGTACAAAGTGTTTATACTGCTTTGATTAAAGACATGCTAAAGGCTGCAGTGGTACCAACAAATTCTCTATGGCCTCTGATAAGGCAGATAACTCACAAAGGCTGGTGGTAAATGATAGACACATTTTAAATAAAACAATGTAACCTGTGGCTCCAGCTGTTCTAGACATGGTGTCAACAATGCAGAAAATACAGCCAACTAATAGAAACTGGTACTCAGTGACTGATCTTGCAAACGTCTTTTTTCTCAATCCCAAATTTCAGAGAAGAGCCAACCACAGTTTGATTTTATGTGGGAAGGATCCCAAATTACTTTCACTGCATTGCCACAGATTTACTTGAATTTACCAACTTCCTGTCAGAGTTTGGTTAGAAGAGACTTGGACTTGGTGCAGATATCAAGTGTAATGACACATGACAAATTATGCTAATATCAAACAATGAAGAACAGGTTGTGGCTCATATGAAAACAGTCATGGCCCATATGACCAACAGAAGTTGGTTAGTAAATCCAGTGAAAGTCTAGGGCCCTGCCTAAACGATGAAGCTCTTTAGAATAACTTGTGCAGAAGTCACCTGTGACATTCCACAAATAAGTTTCTGGTACCACCTACCCCCAAGGCCAAGCAGGAGGTCCAACATGTGATTGATCTGAACACATATTCTACATCTGGGAACGTTGCTGGCTCCCATCCATAAAATCACTTGGAAGAAAACTGCATTCAAATGGGAGTCAGAGCAACAGCAGACTATATCAGAGTTAGAGAAAATGGTCCTACTCTACCTGTCTTTAGGCTTTTACGACCCACATTCAGACATGATTTTGGAGAAATCTGCCACAGGTGCAGACTGGAGCATATCGCAAAAACCTGAGGTTGCCATCCTACAGTAACTGGAAGTTTGCACTACGCAGTTTCCAAATGCTGCAGCACAATATACACCATGTTAAAGGCAATTACCTACTACTGAGCATTGATTGAGACTACCTAAATGACAGAAGGGTATAAAATCAAGAGACCTAAAATACTCACAATGGTGATGTCAGAGAAATGCTCCAATAAGGAAGGTGGTACCCAAAATGGTTCCTTAATAAGATAAAAATGGTTCATGTAAGATCAAGCTACTGAGGGAATGTGAGGAGCAACCCACCACATCAATGAGCAGATAGCCTCTTTCCTCATAGTCCTACCCTGGAACCACCTGAGAAGATGCTAATGCCCACTGCTACATGAACATTGTCCCATGATAGATGCAAATGCCAAAGACACCATTAAGGGGTTGGTTGATCTGCCCCTCAGCAGAAGGCTTCCAGGTTTTCATACGGTAGTTCCAGAGAACATGGACTTTATTTGATGTGGAAAGCTTTTGTATTAAGATTAGCAGATGTATTAAGACCCTGAATGAAGAAGGTAAGAACAGGTCAACTCAATGAGCTGAACTGCAAGCTTT
Organism: Chrysochloris asiatica; assembly: GCF_000296735.1. Taxonomy (NCBI): domain Eukaryota; kingdom Metazoa; phylum Chordata; class Mammalia; order Afrosoricida; family Chrysochloridae; genus Chrysochloris; species Chrysochloris asiatica. Next base: position 7,314,025 of record NW_006408596.1, read on the forward strand.
CTTCATAGCTATGATGGAAGAACTGGGCAATGGTGAGAACCTGTATATTTGGATTTTTACCGATTCATGGGCAGTGGATAACAGCCTGGATAAATGGGCAATGGAAAATTGGATTACAAATGGGACACCCTTATGAGGTGTGGATCTATGGAAAGCACTTTGGGAATTTAGAGGGCCCATTAGAGTAGGACATGTTGATGTTCATCAAAAGAACTACCTACCTCGATTGGAACGTGATTAGAATCAGAAAGTGTATCTGTTGGTACGCTTGCTTGAGGTGGCCAATTGAGTCCATGAAAATAAGCAACACTGCAGAGATGTGCTGAATGTAGACACATCCCTCTTGTACTTACTGAGGCACAAATGCCAATTATAACTGCTTTGCTTGCCAGCAAGAAAGACAGTGGTTGTAGATGGCTATGGGACAGATTCTCTAGGGGAGGCGGGGAGGCCAAGCACATAGCTGGCAAGTTGATTATATTGGAACAATGAAGTCAGTGTCACCAGGTTGCTACAAATGGATCCCCACAGGAACAGATACTTCTCTGGACTGGGCTTTGCATACCTCCTGATAAATGAATATGCCAAAAACACCATTAAGGGACTGGGAGAAAAGATACTATACCAATTTAGACACTGACTTAATTACAGTTTATCAGACCAAGGGGCACACTTTACAGCCCACAGGTGCACCAGTGTGCCAGGAAACACATACGATTCTGCACACTACTTTCAGAATAATGATTTATTAGAGAACTGGACTGGACAATGGAAACATCTGTTATCTAAAACAGAGAGATGAAAGCAGGAAGGGTTGGCTCACACAGTTTTGTGAGTATATGCTCACACTCAACATGAGGGGGCAAAGGGAGGATCACCACTGGACAGATTCCTACACTTCTCTGGGGACCTGGGAAATAGAGTAGGGGAGCACACTGATGCCAGTTTACGCTTTTCCCTACATCACCTAAAATGTGAATGGACCAAAGGAGAAGCACTTGCTAGAATGGTCTTGTTACTAGCAATCTGGACTGGCACAGCAGCTGAACCTGATGTCCATCCCCAAGGTGAAAAAATTTGGGTGAAAATAAATGACAAATAGAAGGAAGGAAAATGACAGCTGAAGATAAATGAATAAATGGAATATGCAGTGGTGAAAATCTATTATTATGCTGATACCTCGAGAGAGACTCAGAGCAAGGGAATAATCTTTCCTCAGCTAAAGTTCATCAGAAGCTTGAATAAGAATGAACTCCTGGTGTGGTGCTATAAGATAAGCACTGGACTATGAACCACAAAGGCAGCAGTTCAAACCCACTTGTTCCTTGGAAACCCTGTGTAGGGTCACTATGAGTCAGAACTAACTCCACAGCACTTAACAAAAGAGGGTGAAGCTGAGATGACTTTGGAGAACCTAACCAAACCAGAGGGATACCCGCAGTAGACCTGAATGGCTGGTACTTGAGTAAACTTGCCTTGTGGAGTGAAAGCCTCCAGTGCCACTTCACTTTCTTGAAAGACTTCAATTCGTATTCCATCAATTCCTGGAGCCTTGTTCTTTGCCAATTCCTTCAATGCACCTTGAACTTCTTCCTTCAGTATCATTGGCTCTTGATCTTATGCTACCTCTTGAAACTCTTGAACATGGACCATTTCCTTTTGGTAGAGTGACTCTGTGTATGCCTTCCATCTTATTGTTATGTTTTCTGCATCATTCAATCATTTGCCCAGAAAATCTTTCAATAATAAAAGCTGAGGTTTGAATTTTTTCTTCAGTTCCCTCAGCTTGAGAAATGTTGAACGTGTTCTTCCCTTTTGGTTTTCTAACTCTAGGTCACTGTACATTTCATTGTAATAATTAACTTTGTCTTCTCGAGCTGACCTTTGAAATTTTCTGTTCAGCTCTTGTACCTCCTCATTTCTTCCATTTGCTTTAGCAAATGATGGGGGTGGTGAATTCTTCAAATATGAAAGAGCCAATGGCTAGAAGAGCCAGGGGTAGTCTGTGGTGCAGTGCATCATTACCATGGGCTTTCAAGCCATAGTCTTTGTGACTCCCACACAGTGATCTTTATAAAACTAATGATTCATTCAGGTCCCATATATCTGTTTTGCCTTTTGCTGTTTATGCTTTATTGTTATATTTGATAATCCATTGTTAAAAGCTAGGCTGGCAATGTTGCCCCTGCATTTTTTTTCTGAGAATTTTAGGATTTTAGTTTGCACATTTAAGTCCTGATCCATTTTGAATTTGTTTTTGTCTGTGGTGTGAGGGACCAATTCTGTTTCATTTTTCTACATGTGGAAATTCAATTTTACCAATACCATTTATTGAAGAGACTCTTATTTCCCTATCAAGCGAACTTTGCACCCTTGTCAAAAATCATTTGTCCATAGGTGTGTGGGTTTACTTCTGGACTCTCGAATCGATTCCACTGGTCTATGTGCCTATTGTTATATAAGCACCAGGCTGTTTAGAGTACTATAGCTATAGAACATGTTTTAAAACCAGAAAGTGTGAGTCCAACTACTTTATTCGTCTCTTTCAATAATGCTTTAGCTATTTAGGGCCTGCCATTCCATATAAAGTTGAGGATTGGTTTTTCCATTTCTGTGAAGTGAGCTTTTGGAAATTTGATCAGGACTGTGCTGAATCTTTAAACTGCTTTGGGGATTACTGACATCTTTAGTCTTCCAATCCATGAACATGGACATTTTTGCATTTCTTTTTAAACCTCTTTTAGCAGTGTTTTATAATTTTCATTGTCTAAGTCCTTAAATACCCTGGTTAGATTTATCCCTATGTATTTTATGTTCTTGGAGTCCTGGTGTGGTGCTGTGCGTTAATATGCAGTACTGTGAGGTTGGTTTGAACTGCAACATCAGTGGTTCATGTTCACCAGCCCCTCCTAGGAAACCTTATACAGGGTCAATATGAGTCAGACCCGACTCGATGGGCATTTAACAACAACAACAACAGCAACAATTTTATGTTCTTAGATGTTATTGTAAATGGAATTGTTTCCCTAGTTTCTCTTTTAGATTTCTCATTGCTGGTGTATAGAAACCTAAACAATTTTTTTATATTGACCTATAAGGTCATTATCATTTGCTAGGAGACAGATTTGAAATCCCTTCTGGAACTTGTCATTAAATTCTCACCTCCCCACAAAAGTATAGATGAGGGTAGGCTATAAATTCAGATTTTAATTATGGATGAGAAGCTCAAGTTTTGTTAGTTTAGGTTCACGGTAACAAACTAAACCTGAGGATAAGGAAGATAGCAAGTGTTTACCAATCACTTTCTACGTCCAAGCAGTTCTCTAGGCATTATGTCTATTATATTCTTTTCATTTTATCATTAACAATCCTATGAGAGAAACATTATCAACCCTACGATATAAAGAAACTGAAACTACAAAATATTAATAGCTAGGTCACTGACTAATGAATAATGGAGCTAGGATCCAATTACAGGTCTGATCCCAAAGCTAGTGATACTGCTGCTTACTACTACATGACCAGGCCTGGGGGAAGACTGCCCTCATGTCTACTTCTGGTTAGATTTAGCAGTAAAACCAAACATCACGTTGGCACTTTTAACTTCTTCAAGTTGACAATTCTTTTATAGTTTATCTCTAGTCCTGACCTCTCTTCTGGCTTCAGGTTTCTATATCCAACTGGGCAACGGAAAACTCAGCATGTCCACTTGAGTATATGAATCAGCATTAATATACTGATTAATATTAATATTAAGATATTAATATTAATCAACTCAACAAGTCCAAAAAGCCAACTCTTGACTCCAGGGCCTCCACCAAACATGCTCTTCCCTGACTCCTCCCCTTCTCTGCAACGGTAACTCCATTCTTACTTTTTCTTTTTTTATGGCTCAAAAAAAAAATTTCAATGTTTTATTGTGAATTATGTGATAGTTTACATGGGAGAACAATAGTTTTACATTCATCCTATCCTATATCATTTCATTGCTATGGTTACAATCCTCTCCATGCATCACTAACCAACCAAAGAGTAAACACTACAAGCCTGCACCCAGGTTGTCAGCACACGGCCCCTCTCCCTCTCTGAGTCTAAAGTCCCCAATTGCTCCATCTCTCCACGTCATTATCTCTGCCTCCACCTCAGGCGTCATTGCTTCTCTGGGTAGGGTTCCACTCTCTGTTCTTCTCCCCTGATGGTCCCAGGGACCTCCGCTCTTAGGCTGAAAAGTTAATCACTCCCCTCCTTGCTATAAAACGTCTACCTTTACAATTCCAACCCTCACAAGCAGTCAAGATAACAACTATTCACTATTGTTATCACAAGAGATACAACCGGATTTCATTTCATCAGCCCCACCTAGACAAATTGTATACTACTCAGTGGAAAGTCTACATTCTACAGGAATCATTCTTGACTCCTTTCTCTCTCCTGCCCCACACCTAATTCATCTGCAAATCTTGTAGACTCCATCTTTGAAACTGATCTCATAGGAAAGTTATGAGCATGAAATGAATTGATATTTATAAAGTTGTCAGAGTTGTGCTGAGTACATAAAAAGTGTTATAGGAATATCTATGGACTGAAAAATTACCCAGAATCCTACCATTTTTCACTTCCTTCACTGCTACAAACCTGGTTCTAGCCACCAACATCCCTCACCACAGAATCTAATCTAGTAAATCATTACCGTGGCTTTTATAAGACTACAAGTTTCACAACATCTCTGGTCTCCTCTTTTCTTTACCACATGATCTCTGTTCTGCCAGGGACCCGCCTTGACATAGGTTTTTGGTTCACGAGGAGGGGATATCTGGCGGCGATATGGATAGCAAAAAAGACACAGAGACACAACGAGAGAGACAAAGAGACACCCCGAAACCAGAGTGGATGCATCACCGGTAGGCAGACTTTGGACCACAGGCATCGTGGCCTCTGCAGGAAGCAACACACTGCCCTGCAAACTGTGCTGCATGCCCTCCAAGCTGTAATACACACTTCGGTCGGTCTGCGCCTCTGTTTTATTTAGGGGAGGAACTTTACACAAAGCTGGGTGGGACTAAGACAAGGTACAGCTATCAATCTTACTTTTCCAGACATTCAGGCACCTTCACATCGTACTTCCCAGGTTCGAATCTCAGCAACTTGGTTTCTCAAGCTTAATTAACATACCTTTTAGCATCTAGCCTCAAATGGGGGGAGGAAAAGGAGGATTGGGAGGATTCCCATTGTGTCGGCTGCCCAGCCCAGGTTCTCCAGGAAAAGAGGCGCCTGGGTGAATGGGCTGCACCTGGAAACACTTTAGGCAGGGCAGTTCTTTTGTTCTTAGAACAGAGACTGGGGAGCCACCCAATTTACTTTAAGTGAATTCTCTGAGGGAAGGACTTTGCCTGTTTGGAATTTTACAGTCTTGGCTTTTAGGAAAATATCACATTTATCTGTGGACATCAGGGCTTCATGTCTGAAATAATAACAAACATAACTGGATACTAAGATGAAAAACATTTTTTTATGACTGCTAGGTGGCTAGAGTATGTTCCTCAGCGCCTGCGGCCTTTATGGTCTGCAACACTTGGGCCCACAGGGCCTCGAACTCCTGACCAGGTCTGCAACACTGTTCCACTCATACTGGACTCCTGCTGCACCTGGTAAGCATTCAAGAGGGCTCTGGGAAAATCAAGGAAAAATTTCATGATCTTTTCATTCCATTTTCCACCAACTTTGGAGGTCCTGTATAATTCTTTCATTAGGATCTTTGCAAATACTCTTCTTCCCTCTGCCAGGACCAACACTCCCCCCCACCCCCCCAATTAGATATTCACAAGGACCATTCCCTTCCTTCTCTCAGGTCTCTTCTCAAATGCCATCTTAACCAAAGAAGACACGAGGACAGTCTTTCCCCCGAGTGTGGTCATGTATTGTGTTCACTCTCCCTTCCCCCATTAAACTTTATTTCCTACCTCTTTTAAATTTTTTCTCTTTAGTACTTATCACACCTGACATAAAGTTTATTGTTTATGGGGTGCCAAGTTGGACCACTGTAGACAAATCTACTGAATACAAGAGAAAATACCTGGGTTTTTTACTTTCAGGTTATCTAAAAGTTGTCACAGGGAACAAAGCAAATTCTGTAAAATTTTCACATCATATAATAAGTAGAATTTTCAGAAGGAAAAAAAAATTTTATTTGTAAATGTTAAGATTTTTATTGTAAAATGTTCTTTTCATTTGAATAATACTGACAGAATAACCATTGCCAATTTTGACCTCTGACCATAATTACTAATCAATAGTCACGAAAACATCTTGTAAATTAGATGGAAAATCCTTAGCTTCCAGATTTACCTAATCTGGTACATGTCCATTTAGAACAGATTATTCACACAGAACTGAAGCTGAATGCTACTTCTATTTCCTTACAACAAAAGCCATGGCACAATTATTCCTTTACAAATATTTCCTACTGCCTGTTGAAACATGGAGGTGTCCTGGTGTGGCAATGTAGGTTAATGTGCCAGACTACAAAGCCATTTGAACTGCAAGGTCGGCAGTTCAAGCTCAGCAGCTGCTCCTCAGAAACCCTATACAGGGTCGCTATGGGTCGGAACTAACTCGACGGCACTTCAAAACAACACAACAACAACTGAAACATGGACAAGTTGTCGTTGTTAACTGCCGTCAAGTCGGTTCCAACCCATAGCGACCCTGTATAGGGTTTCCGAGGAGCAGCTGATGAGCTTGAACCACCAACCACGTGGTTCAAATTGACTTTGCAGTCCAGTGCATTTACCCGTAGCACCACACCAGGACTCCAATGAAACATGGACATGTAGAGCAGCTTAGTAACCTGATTATCTCTCAGTGGTAGATTCTACCAGGAAAACTGGGCATTTTTCTATGACGATACCTCTCATATATTACTTCACTAAGGTTGTGCATTGCCTGATGGTTGTCATAGAAACAGCAGTAATGCTAACATGGCTTCGTGTCACAGGGTTTTACCACTGAGTACATGGGGAAGCAGCATAGATATTATGTGGGGATAAACTATAGTAATGCTGGAGACTCATGAAAATGGAGTCCAGCTCCTCCCCTACTCAGACTCTATGCATTTCCTACCCTCATAATATGTACACAGCTTGGTAATACACGTTTCAGAACCTCTTTAAATCCTCCATCCTCCACGAAGACTTTCCTAATAAACTGTAGCTCAATTCTGTCCCTGTCTCTCAATTCCTATTTTTAAAAATGGCCTCCTAGGATCATTTAAGCATCTGTCTTACACGATTGTCTAGATGCAATTGGAATGAGCCATTCTGAATGCCAACCTTACACATTAGGCACCAGTGATAAATGCTGTGATGTAATTATTTTATTAGCTTCTCATCATAATGTTTGTGAGGCAAATATTATTAACCCACTATTTAGATGAGGAAGTTGAATCTTGGAGTGGTTAAATGATTGCCCAATATTAAAGTGCATAAAACCCAGCCTTAGCCCTAAACAAGAGTTAGACTGTAGGCTCCTCAAAGGACAAGGTATCTGCACTTCTTTTGTAATCTCTCCTGTATTCAGAAAGAGGTTGACTCAAAATAGACAATTGACAAAAAAATGATTTTAACAAGAAAATCAGCAATAATAATAAAAAAGAACTACATTTGAAAGTCAGTGGGAAGGCTAGAGAATACAGGAGTGACTTTTTGTTATTGTTACTGTTTAGAAAATCAAATATACTAAAATATTTCTAACAATGTCCATGTACTATTTTGAAAAAACAACAACAAACCTTATATAAAACTTTATCTCTGAACATATTGTAGTTTGTGGCATGCTAAGTCATTTGTTAGTACTAATAATGTAATGAAGTATATAATCAATGCTAAAAAAAATCACAAGAACAATCTCGAAATGAACGCTTTGACTAAGATTTCTCTAGTGGGAGAGAAAAGGTGTAGTTACAGCTAGCCATCTGGGCAAGCTGCACTTTAGAGAGCATTTTGAGCATAAGTTTTGGGGGAACCAAGGTTAAGGATGACGGGCTAAAAGAAAAAGTGCTGGGTGGGAATCAGCTGTCATTAAAGCTATTCCTAAAGACTGTTCCTCACTGGACATAAAACAATTTGAACCAACAATCTGGCCTCTGTTCTCTCAAGCCTTCAAAAACATGGGGCTAACTATCCTCCACTGGGTATTTTATTTAATACTAATTTATTAAACATAAAATTAGACCTTTTTAGTGTCCTGAGTGGAGTCCTGGTATGGCACTACACATTAATGTGCAAGACTGTAATGTTGGCTTGAACCGCAAGATCGGCTAGAACTGCAAGGTCAGTGGTTTAAAGCTCACAAGCTGCTCCTCAGAAACCTTATACAGGGTTACTATGGGCCAGAACCAACTCAACAGTACTTAACAATAACAACAGCAAGTGTCCTGAGTGTGGGAGAAAGATGAGGCTGCCTGCTGCACTACAGATACACAGTCTCAGAACCTCCATGGAGACATTCTCCTCTCCCCTGTGGGGGCAACAGGAGTCAGAATCAAGTCGGTGGCAGTGGGTGTGGGTGTGGGTGTGGGTTTGGTGCAGTGTCCTGAGATGGCATCTGTTCTTTTTTTCTGGTTTGTCCAAGGATGGTGAGGGAACAAGAGGAGTTTTCTACTTCTGAAACTGTGTGGTGGGTTGGCTTTGTGAAAATGATGTGACAAAGCTTTCAAGTTGGTTCTGTTGTTCCCAATTGAGAAAATGGAATGATAAATGACAAGTCTGTTTTAAAAAATTTAGATAAAAAAAAAGAAACATCTTATGTAAATCAGTCTTTGCAAAGAGCAGCTTTATAATTTTAAACAAAGTTTTCACAAGATCACCAACTTCATAGAGTTAAGAGATTAAAAGCACATCTTATTTTCTGAGCTATTAAATACTTAATAAAAAACAAAACAAAACCCTACTTCTCCAAGTAGGTGCCTGGCTCAAGCCACGGTATTTGCAATAACTTGATATGCGTGTAAAAGTTGGACACTGAATAAGGAAGACAGTAGAAGAATTGATGCATTTGAGTTACGGTGTTGGAGGAGAATATTACAAAGAACTATAGACTGCCAGAAGAACAAACAAATCTGTGTTGAAAAAGTGCAGCCAGAGTGCTCCTTCGAAGCCAGGATGGCCAAACTTCGTCTCTTGTACTGTGGACATACTGTCAGGAGGGACCAGTCACTGGAGAAGGATATCATGTTGGGTAAAGTGGAGGGTTGGAGAAAAAGAGAAAGACCCTCAACAAGATGGATTGGCAAAGTGGTGGCAGTGATGAGCTTAAATGTAGCAACGATTGTGAGGTTGGCCCAGGACCGGACAGTGTTTCGTTCTGTTGTGCATAGGGTCGCTATGAGTCGGTGTCGGAAAATTCATTAGTCAATGCCTGTGAAGGTTGTCAAGTAAAACGTGCTTTCTCACTGCCAAGTCCTATTCGTCTTAAACTGGTCTTTGCTTTCAGTAGCCTTCATGTGTATAGGGTGCACCACAACGGAAATTATTAATTCGCTGCAGTCTTCTAGGTCTGAAATTCTCAGGAGCAGGGAACCTTAAAAAGAGAGAAGTGAAATTTTGGGGCACAACCAGACAGAGGTTCATTTAAATGCTGGAATAATGATCCAATTTGAGTCAGCTGCCGATACCCAGTCACCTCCAAGATTCTAGGTGAGGGAGCACATACTCAAGAAAACACAATCATTATTCATCTATAAATTCAAATACTACAGAAAGCATAGATGTAGCAAAGGTCACTATTTCAAATAATGTGGCAATCCATTTTCACATACACTTATTGAACATCTATTAAACGCAAGGAGTCTTGGGGTGGCGCCATAGGATCAGCACTAGACTGCTAAACCCCAAAGTTGGCAGTTCAAACCCACCAGCTGCTCCTTGGAAACCCTATACAGGGTCGCTATGAGTCAGAATCAATGCGATGGTACTTAACAACAACATTAGGTTAGTTAATGAAAAAATGCATTACTGCATTCAAGGAAGGACATGAAACCTGTAAACAATCAGACGAGGAAGCAAACAGAATGATTAAAGTCAACACAATAACCCAGGAGTATGTACAGTATACTGATGGAACGTACGTATTTCTATGCAATGAGATTAACCAACATTTCTAAGCTTTCCGCTGATCACTCATACTTACTACATAAACCCCTAAATAACAGGTTATAAGGAGCATCCAAGAAATACACTTCCAAGGGAACTTGAGAGGAAAAAGTCTGACAGTCCCAGTACCAGGAAACTGCTCAGTGATTCTATTATTATGCCATGTATCCAAAGACTGAACAAAGCAGAGCTAGTTTGCACGGCAACAGAAATAATGAGAATAAGTAAAGGCTATGCTGTAGACTATGGGGTAAATTTACAGGAAGTCCTAAAACAACCTTCATGGTTATACCTTTAGATCCATTAATTCTACTGCTAGGAACCAATGTTCAGGACATAGCCAGAGAAGCTGTCCAAGATTTATGTATCCAGTAATTTCCTAGGCATACATCCTACAGCAATATATGCCTTAAGCATCAGAATATATGTCTAAGATCGTTTACAGCAGCCTTGCTTGAAAACAGCTAAACCTAAAAACAATCCAACTATTGCCGGTTTAGTAAGTTGTGATATATCCATACAATGACATAAAATACATCAAAGTAAATAAAAAAACAAAGCTACATGCAGCAACACGGATGAATTATATAAACAAAATGTTATTCATTCATACTGCATGATTCCATTTATATAAAACTTCCAAGTAGGCCAAACACCACGGTATTATTTATGGATGCATACTTTGGAGGTAGAATGGTTACATAAAAGGCAGCAAGTGGGTCCACAGGGGGAAAGATGAAGGCTCTGCTTGTGGAGGGGCTTCTGAGGTACTGGCGATACCTCTGGGAGATGGTTAGCAGGATGTTTGCTTTGTAACATTGATTGATGTTGATCCCAGTTCTACTATTTGTTCACTGTGGCAACCTGAAGCATCTCTGAGCTTCCTTTTTTCACTTCAAGAAAGGGAATTGGGCTGTGTGCCACACAGGTTTGTCATGGGGCTCAGTTGAGAACAAGCACCTAGGCCAGAGCTTCACACTGTGCATGTTCAGTGGTGCACAGTTAAGTCAAACCTAAGCCACTGCCACTGAGGCCATTCCAGCTCATCATGACCCTACAGGACAGAGAACTGCTTCTTACGCTTCCAAGGCTGTGAATCTTTAAGGGAACAAACAGAGTCAGCTTTCTCCTGCAGTTGCTACGTAGGCTTGAACTGTCAACCTTGCAGTTAGTAGCCCAACACTTACCTCACTGTGCCAACAGGGATCCTTAGGTACACAGTTGTTTTTGGTAAGTGCTATCAAGCCAGTTCCTACCGATAGGGACCTTGTATAGGATTTCTGAGGAGTGGTGGCTGGTGGGTTTGAACCGCCAACCTTATGGTTAGCAGTCCAGTGCTCATCTTACAGCACCATACCAGGACTCCAGGTGCACAGTTGTTGCTGTTGTTGTTAAGTGCCAGCAAGTCGATTCCGACTCATAGTGACCCTGTATAGGGTTTCCAAGGAGCAGCTGGTGAGCTTGAACCACCGACCATACAGTTCAAATGACTTTGCAGTTTGATGCATTAGCCCATAGCGCCACACCAGGACTCCAGGTACACAGTTGTTGTTAAGTGCCGTCAAGTCGATTCTGACCAACAGCAACTCTGTATAGGGTTTCCAAGGTACAGCTGGTGAACTTGAACCACCGACCTTGCAATTCAAACGACTTTGCAGTCTGATGCATTAGCCCACAGTGCCACACCAGGACTCCAGGTATACAATTTGTTGTTGTTATTTTTAAGTGCCGTTGAGTCGGTTCCAACCCATAGCAACCCTGTATAGGGTTTCCAGAGCGACTGGTGAGCTTGAACTGCTGACCTTGCAGATCAAACGGCTTCGCAGTCTGGTGCATTAACCCACAGCGCCACACCAGGCAAGTATTAATCTTTTCCTCCTTTACTTCTGGAGTGACAATTACAGAAACAACCTAGTGAAAAGCCCAGCTTTAAGAATCTAGGAATATGACAAATATTTACAAAGTGCTTTCTTGGTTCCAATTTCCCTTTGCCTTTGAGTCAACTCTGACTCATAATAACCCTATAGGACAGAGTAGAAACTGCCCCATGGGATTTCCAAGGCACTGGAGGCTAATGTGTCAGACTGCAAGGAGGGTGGTTCAAGCTCACCAGCTGCTCCTTGGAAACCCTATACAGGGTCACTGTGGGTCAGAAGCAACTCGATGGCACTTAACAATAACAACAACAATCTTTATGAAGACCTGGTTAAGCATTCAGTTACCAGCCAAGAGGTCAGAGATTTGAACCCACCAGCCATTCTGTGAGAGACAGCTGTGACATTCTATTTCCATAAATATTACAACCTTGGAAATCCGATGGGACACCTCTACTCTGCCCTAAAAGGTTGTTAGGAGTTGGGGCCAACTCGACGGCAACAAGTTTTAATCTTTACAAAAGCAGACCGTCACATCTTTCTTCTGCAGGATGGCTGGTGGGTTCAAACTGCCAACCTTTGGATTAGCCGCTGAGTGCCTACCTGCTGAATCAGACATGTTCCTGTGGGCCTACAGGAAGCAAACAGCCATGCTGTGAACATGGAGGATGGCCTCAAGGAGCTGCAGGCTTCAGTTCCAATAGCAAGCCACTGAATTCTGCTCACAACCTGTATGAGCCCCAGACGACACCTCGTGTGCAGCCTGTGAGGCCTGAGCAGATGGTTCTGAGCAGCAAGATCATAAATAAGCTTGCTGAACAATTGCTGCATAAAGTCAAACCCCACTAATGGAGTTTCTTGGGTGATTTTATATTCAGCAGGATCACAGGCACCTGCCCAGGATCAATGCTTCTGTGTAAGCCCAGCCTTCAACTCCAGTGATGAAGACCTATTGCCAAAAGGCAGAAATCAAGTGTCTTTGGGGCATTAATTTTAGTGTCACAATTTTAGTTAAAAATACAAGTATAGTCCATGGTGTGTGCCTTCCTGAAGTTACACTCAAGTAACCTTGAGTGCATTTCACATTTGCATGTTCCTAAACATGTGGCTCATCAAAACACCGTCCTCAGCCTGTGGTTTCTACAGATGGCAGGTCTCATCTATTACATTTGAAGCTTTCCTAATTTGGATCTTAGAGAGAAAGTGTAATTTTTATTCATCTATATGGTTGTGCCCTGGTGTGGCAGTGTAGGATAAGCACTCGACCTTATGGTTGGTTTGAGCCACAAAGTCGATGGTTCAAACTTAGCAGCCGCTCCTGGGAAACCCTATACAGAAATGCTATGAGTCAGAACTGACTCAACGGTACTAAACTACAACAACATATGGTTGTGTAGTGGGTTACATGTTGGGCTGCTAACTGCAAGACTGGCAGTTTGAGTCCCCAAGTGCTCTGAAGGAGAAAGATAAGGTTTCTGCTCCTGTAAATATTTACAGTCTCGGAAACCTTACACAGGGTCACTATGAGTCAAAACCGACTTGACGGCACTTAACAGCAACAAGGTTCCTTTTACAGAATAAGAAAAGTAGGTTACAGGGACTGAAAAATCACATAACAAAGTTATGTGCCAGTGTCTGAATACCCTACAGAATACTTTTTAGTCAAAAGGGAGAAAAGAAAACGGAATGATTGTCGGTGAAGGTGTCAATCACAGCATTGTAGATGAGGGACAACCACATATATATTATCTGATGTGATGCATGAGACACTCACATCTTCTAGACAAAATGTTGGAAATGACTGAATCAAGCTTTCATGTATCATCTGCAGCTAACAGGAAATGCCAGGGGATAGAAGAACAATCTAAATGTTACAGGGCACAACGACCACCAGCGATAGTGCATGTCCTTGGAATGGATCCTGATTTGTTTACCAACTGTAAAAGTACATCTTTTGCGGTCAGTTGGGGAAATCTAAATACAGACTTGAAATTAGAACAGTGAAAAATTACTGGAGTGGAAATCACTGATTTAAGAAAGCAGGTTATAAAACAGTGTGTGTATATAATCATATGATTTTGGTTAAAAAATTATGGATGTATTTACATGTGCTTGAAAAAGGTTCTTAAGTATCTGCATTAAGCTGTTTCCATGGTAATCTTTAGGTGAAAATTGATGTTTTTATTTTTTATCTTATGACTTATCTGTACTTTTCAATTTTCTTTTGTACACATAGATTGTTTTTGCAAAAATAAAAAACCCACTGCTACTGAGTCGACTCTGTCTCACAGTGATCCTGTAGGACAGAGTAAAACAACTCCAGAGGTTTCCCAAGGCTTTGATCTGTACAGAGGGCTCGTGGTGGCTCCACATGATAAGCACTGGCGGTTTGCAGTTTGAGCCTACCAGCTATCGTGAGGGAGAAAGATGAGGCTTTCTGCTCCCATTAAGATTTAATGCCTCAGAAACTCTCTACAGAGTCACCACGACTCAGAACCAACTCCATGGCACAACAACAACAATCTTTATGGCAGCAGATTGCCACATCTTCCTCCCATGGAGCAGCTGGTGAATTCAAACCACTGACCTTTTGGTTAGCAGCTGAGTACTCAATGAGTGCGCCACCAGGGATCCTTGTGATATAATAAAAGGTTATTTTAAAAATAAGTGAAATAAAACAAAAACTCACAAGGCAATGAAAAATATCACGTAAATGACAGTGAGTTCAGAATATGAAGCAATTACTGTGTGCTTTAACAGTGAGGAAAGCGTTTATGGTGATGAATTATCAGTGAGTCCCAGAAAAATGGGTAAGAGTTTGGACAGACAGCAACTGTTAAAATATTAACTCACTGGCCAGCCTAAAAGAAGCAAAGTTGTACTGAAGACATGGCTAGGCCACGATGTATTTCTGCCAACAAAGCAACAACAATAAAAGCTCCAATTAAGTTCTAGCTTAACAACTTGAAAGCTGCTGTTGGCTTCTGTCATTGCTCATGACCCTAAATCTACCTGATTCACCACTTCCAGGCACTGACCGATTCTGGCCTCATCCTCCTAAAAGACTCCCTCCTCTTCCCGACTTTTGAGAATGGAATGTTTTGCCTCTGAGAATGGAATGTTCTAACACAGGTATGTGTGGGGTCTTGTATACATGTATGGGGTGAAGGGAAGGGCTGATGGAAGGAATTTTCTTTGGAGCCTGTCAAGGTAACAGACATGAGATGGTCTTATCAGATTCTATGAGGGTCCACCACTTTTATGGATGTGCAGGCTTCAGTCTTCTTCCTCAATTTGTTTTGTGATCTGATTGCATATTTCACTCATTTGATAGACAGTGGATAAGGACCGAGCCGGTGATCAGAACACCAAAAATGAAACACACGACCAAAAGATAACTGAAAACAAATGCTGAACAATAGTGACAGACATTCTGCAGTGTTCAGGGGTGCGGTATATACTGATGTTTTCATCATGAATTTGAAATTCATAAAAATTAAAACTGCATGATAGATGGATGGATAAATGATACAAATCTGTAAAATCTAGGTGATGGATACATGTTGCTGTTAGAGTAAAGTGTTGAAGGGAAAGTATGTATAGTTTGGTGCCTTCTTTGCCTGTAGCTGGTAGTCAGTTTGCAAAAAATGTTTGCCCAATTTACTAAAACCCCAACCAAAAAAGGGTAACATGGTACATTCTAAATTTATACCTGGAAGCAGGTTCTATTAAGAGAAATTTGAAATTGGGTCAAGTTCAAGGCTCTTAAGCATCTGAGAAGTAGGCAGCCTAGAGACAAATGGAGTATTACACCCAGACTGTGCTCAGCTCTCAGATACCATGGGAAATAATTGGAGACAAAAAAGACTGCATAGGCAGAACTGAAGAAAAGGAGTCCCGGTGTGGCTTTGAGGGTTAACGCTCTGGACTGCAAAGTCAGTGTGAACCACAAGGTCAGTAGTTCAAGTTCACCAATTGCCACTCGGAAACCCTAAGCAAGGATCACTATGAGTTGGAACTGACTTGACGGCACTACTGTCAACTTGATAGCCTATCACCACCACCCTGTCAGCTCAAAGGGACACAATCTGTCCCACTTTACAAAATGCAATGACCTCTTTGGAAACATAAAACAGATCATCATTACTAGCCCCTTTCTGTGGTCTATCTATATCCTTAATGAAGCTCGGAACATCCCTCCAGATTATAAGGTGACGTGGAAGATAATCTAGGCCTTTTGTCCTCCTCATTTCATGCTCTAGCCACTTGGTATGAGAATCTTTTAGTTCTAAGAGTGTGTTCTGTCCCTGAGTTAGTTAAGAAATATTGGCTTAGCAGAAAGTTACTAGGTTATCAATCCTCCCACGTACACCCCCAAATTCCGGGGTCAAAAATGTGTGCAGAAAAAAGTTTCTTTACATTGAGACTTACTAAATTTTGTTAATACTCTAATATATTGTAAAAGAAAACAATTTTTAAATTTTTTTGAATTATACATACCAAAAATTATTTTTATTAAACAGCTTTGAGATATATATTACATCAGCATTATTGCAGAAAGAAAACTAAAGAGAAATTTTACGGTAGCATAGTGGTTACGAATCGGGTTGCTAACCTCAAGGTCAGCAGTTCGAAACTACCAGCAGTTCCGCGGAAGAAAGATGAGGCGTTCTGCTCCTGTAAAGATTTACAGCCTTGGAAACCCTGTGCAGGGTCACTATGAGTCGGAACCGACTCCACGGTACTTAACAACAACAACAATATACATTGCAGAGTCCTGGTGTGGCGCTGTGGGTTAACGCGCCAGACTACAAAGCCATTTTAACTGCATGGTTGGCGGTTCAAGCTCACCAGTTGCTCCTCGGAAACCCTATTCAGGGTCACTATGGGTTGGAACCGACTGGACGGCACTTCCCAATAACAACAACAATATACATTGCAAATCCCCAAGAGGAGTATCACCTTTAAAAGTTTCCTTGGTATACATGAAAAAGGAACCTTTCTTTATTCTGAGATGCCTTTCTGGGATTGATACTATAAGGGGCCCACTTTGAGGAAAGCTGCTATAAACTCATTTGAAAATTCTTAATAGATTTACTTTTCAATTCAGGGCATTGAAACAAAACATAAATAAATATATTATGTTTTAAAATAGAAATATATTTAAATATAAAAATAAAATGAAAAACTTAAGATTTATAACATTTGTAATGTCAAAAATTGTTCCACAGAACACAGCTGAGGGATCTCTGTCCTACCTATGGAGAGGAAAAGTGCTGCTAACCTCTTAAGTATAATGACAGTTACTCAGTTCAGGGCATAGAGCAAAGACTGTCCCGGAGGTACCATAGTACATTCTGTTTGTGACTGTACAGATCTTACCATGTCCAGCTCAGTATGACTTAATGTAGGACCACTTTGGGCCTCTGGCCACAAGCAATTAGGAACCACGGTTACCACACCCTGAGATCAGGGTCTACCTTCTTGATCAGTAGGTTCTGTGAGAACCTGCTCACTGGATTTATGAGTCATCACCACCACAATGGTGGTTTTTTGCCAAGCTGCTTGTTCCTAAATCAGTCGGCTTCCCTCCAATTGATTCCTTGTTGTCGTTAAGTGCCGATCAAGTCAGTTCCGATTCACAGTGACCCAGTATAGGGTTTCTGAGGAGTAGCTAGTGGGTTTGAACTAGTGATCTTGTGGTTAACAGTCCAGTGCTTACTCTGCAGTGCCACACCAGGACTCCTTGCTTACCTGTAACTATGAAACCTGTAGATTCCTAGATAGCTAGGTTCCTGGCTAGTTCTGTCCCATTATAGCCTATTTCATAGAATAAGACCTTTTCTTTATTTCCAATATTTATTTTTTGGGGAGAACTACTATTGGATACATGATTGACAATGGGACTTTGTAGCCATCAATGAACTAGAACAGTCTAAAGGGAGAGAACAAAACACAGAATTAGAGCTATCTTATTAAAACTTTAATATAAATGAGACTCCTTGGAACGGACCTACCAAACCAGTATTCCTAATAAAAGCTGCAGCCCCAGAAAATGCTAAAAGTACATTCCAATTCCAGATCCTTGACTCAACTCATAGTCACGACCCCCATGATCACACATAAAGAGAACAACAAAGCCATTTCACAGCTAGCCTTCAATACAGTCAATTTTCCTGAAGGAATTCTGAGTCACTGAGCGCTTAGGGGTATGGCAAGGAAGAGAGCAATTAATACCCACAGCTTCCTCAATTAAAACTCTGTCTTAAAAACACTCATTTAAGAACATGACAATCAGCATTTTAATGCCTCTGAATCTGAATCTTTCTGCTGTTCACCTATCTTGTACTACTATAATTGCAAATTAAGACTAAACAGATCTGTTAATTAGGAATAAAAGTATTAAGAGATATTAACTTCTGTCTTAGAAGAAAATAGCTAAACTAGTCCTGTGACTGGTCCTATGGGAACCAAAGATATTTTGGATCCTTACTGCATTATACTCAAGAGAAAATTCTAGGGCGTAAATTGTTCTGCAAGGAAAGTCACATTTTCAACAACACCTGGGGAGTACGTATTAGATTCTAAAGATACCAAAGAAGTCTGATGAAAACAGCCTCAATAGGACACCGAAAATGTCAACAATATGACAGGACCCAGCTGATCAACTCTGGGCAAATCACAGTCTCTCTGGACCTCGGTTTCCTTATTCTTAATATCACCTAACAAGGCAGTTGTATGTCTCAAATGAGATAATATAAGAAGCTCAAATTATAAGGCACAAAACTGTTTCTACTAAGCGGTTTCAAGTTAAAATGGTAGCTTAAGGGGAATAGAGGGATATTCAACTTTATTTCACAGGGATCTGAGACTACCTCATCATTCTCTTCTCATTTCAAGCTCTAGAATAGTCAATATTCTTTATCTGACCCCAGTTTCCTTATGGAATTTCCATATAAATTTAATACTCAATTCCAACTCAGTTGGATTTTGGGAAAAAAATCTTATAATCCCAAGTCTCAGTTATCCGTAACAGTATGTGTATGGGTTTATTTGTAGACTCTCTGCTCTGTTCCAGTTATCTATTTGTCTATCTTTGGGCCCACACCACACTATTTGGATGACTGTAGATTTATAATAATTCTCCAAAGAATAACTTTTTTTTCCCCAAGGGTGTTTTGGTTATTGTAGGTCCTTTGCATTTCCCTATGAATTTTACAACAAATTCCTGAATTTGTCAATTTCAACAAAAAAATCTGCTAGGATTTTGGTTAGGATTATGTTGAACCTAATTTAGGAAAAACTGATCCTTAATAACACTGACTCTTCCAACCCATGAACAAGGAATATATCTCCATTTATTTAGGTCGGCAGTTCAAACCCAAAAAGCTACTCTTGGAAATCCTATACAGGGTTGTTATGTGCAGGAACTGACTGGTAGCAACAGGAACTGTCTAGATACTTCTGTGGATACAATTCCCTTTAACCCTCTGAATGGTTCTTTTCCTCAGCTTCAAATAGTTTGTTCACATGCTTGTGTTGAACTCTCCTGATGAATACTCAAGAGAAACTTTGTGCAGATCTCTTGGGTCCTTTCTGTGTAGCTCTCGTCTCTCTGGTACTCTGACCTATGAATTTTCCCCAGACTGTTAGCTCCCTGTGAACTCAGGAACTCCACTGGGATAAGCTTTAGTTCCCACCCTCAGTGCCACTGTCTGGACACTCAAAGGCAGTATGGGACAACTGTAGGACTCACTTTTGTTGGTTCTCTCTGAGATCACTATTCTTCATTGTGTATGTTCAGTGTCTTGAAAACCACTTTTTCATAGTTTTCCTGTGACTCCAGATTGGCTGGAAGTGGAAGTCTGCAATATATCTTTTGAAACTAACTTGTTTCAACCAGGACCTAATTTAAAGGTATTTCTTCAAACTTGGATCCACACATTGCATTTAGCTGTTATGTCCCTTAAATCTCTTTAATCTTGAACAAATTTCCATCTCTCAGCTCATTTTTCCCATGATATTGAATAAACCCAGCCAGTTTTCTTACAGAATGTCCACAGCCTGTAGATTAAATATATGTCAACAAATGCTCTTGTTATTGAGAATATGAATCCTCCTGTAACATACTGTTCAATTCTTAATAATGGTAACATGTTTTATTTAAAATATGTCATGTTGTTGTTTTTGTTAAGTGCCATCAAGTCGGTTCTGACTCATAGTGTCCCTGTAAAGTGTTTCCAAGGAGCAGTTAGTGAGCTTGAATCGCCAACCTGGTGAGTCAGTGCATTATCCTGTACGGTCTACAAATTTTTAAGAACTAAACAGGAGTCCTCTTATGGAGAAACTGGAATCTTTATATTGTTGTTGGGGGTGTAAAATGGTATATTCACTTTAGAAACAAGTTTAGCAGTTTCTTAAAAAGCTAAACAAAGACTTTACCACATTACCCAGTAATTCTACATACAGTTAGGTATCTACACATGAAAAATAAAAATAGATGTCCACACAAAGGCTTGTATACAAATATACGTAGCAGCTTTATACATCACAGTAAAGCCAACTAAACACAAAATTGGGAGCAATCCAGATACCTGTCAACAGGTGAGT
This sequence comes from Chrysochloris asiatica, assembly GCF_000296735.1. NCBI lineage: Eukaryota > Metazoa > Chordata > Mammalia > Afrosoricida > Chrysochloridae > Chrysochloris > Chrysochloris asiatica. The sequence continues at coordinate 7,334,657 of NW_006408596.1, forward strand.
GGATAAACAAAACGCAGTGTACTCATACAATGGAAGACTACTCAGCAATAAAGAGGAACAAACTACTGAATTGTGCTGCATTTGTGAACCTCACTAACATACTAACATTATGCTAAGTGAAGTAAGCCAGACTCAAAGAAACCCTACATATTGTCTATTCCATTTATATGAAATACTCAGAAAGGGAAATCAATATAGACAGAAAGACCAGTATTTGCCTCAGGCTGTGGGTCGACAGCAAATGAACATGAGGGAACTCTTTGGATTGCAAGAAATGTTCTAGAACTAGATTATTGTGATAGTGTTGCTATTGGTTTTAGGTGCCATCAAGTTGGTACCAACTCATAGCGACTCTATCGGTTTTCCAAGGAGCTGCTGGTAGGTTTGAACCATCAACATTGAAGTTAGCAGTGCAGGGCTTATTCTACAGTGCCATAATATTATCTAATATGTCATGTTGTTGTTTTTGTTAAGTGCCATCAAGTCGGTTCTGACTCATAATGTCCCTGTAAAGGGTTTCCAAGGAGTAGTTAGTGAGCTCCAACTGCTAGGACTCTGTACATTAAGGAAACAAAATACTAATTCGTAGGTGAGTAATACCTTTTACCAGGCAAAGTGGCTCAACACTTGAAAAACGTAACTAGTGATATATGAAGGGTTTAAAAAGTTTGTGGAAAAACTCCTTTATCTTTCAACTCTATTCTTTCATGAACGTTTTGAAGCCCCCTCATATGCTGACTTCACTCTTGGATCTAGGTTTAGTATTTACTGATCATCTACATTTAGTAAATGTGTGGGAGGTGCCCTGATTCCAAGTAGTCCTTGACTCAAGAGAGCCAAGTACACAAATTAACCATAACAGATGACAGGATGTAAAAGTAAAGAGAAAGATAAGAAAGTGTGTTTGGTGTCAGCGAGAGAGACTGATCTGGTGTGGGAAGAACAGCATGCTAAATGAGGGGAAACACCTCATGAAGGAAGTGGTATTTGAATGTGGCCTTCAGGACTAGGGGAAATTTCCAACAGGGAGCAGTGGGAGAAGATAATGTGAGGTGGGCAAGTCCCGGGTGTTCTTGGGAAATAGGTTAATTTGGTTGCAGCACAGAATATGAACAGAAAAGTAACAGGAAATCGGGGTGGAAATGCAAGGTAGGTCCAGTTGGTCCAGGGTTATGAATGCCACACCAAGCTGCGTGATCTTTATTGGGTGTACAAAGGGGAGTTTTCTGATGTTAATTAGGTGTTCAGAGCTTCTGCACCGTTGTTAAGTACAGTTGAGCCAGTTCTGACTCAGCAACCCTATAGGAGTGGCTTGAGTTTGAACCACTGACCTTGTGATCAGCAGTTCTGTGTTTATCCTATAGGCCACATAAGGACTTCAGGGCCTCCATGGAGGAAAGTAATCCACAGTGGGAAAGACTGGAGGGGCAGGGTTTAAAGACAGGGAGATCTGTTGGGGATTAAAGGAGCATCCACAAGGAATATGAAGGAGAGAAGGGAAAGGAGTGGACAGACTCTTGGATTCTCTGGACTGGGGGAGCAGCAGAAGATGTTCACCTTCAATAACATAACATCTTGTTATGAGCGCTTCTACTTTGTCACTTCCCTGTAACACTGTGGATTTTGTCTGTTTTTCTCACTGATAGGTAAAATTCCTCTCTGACCCTTTTGATATGGCTAAGTGCCACTAAGTCAGTCCCAATTCACAGGGACCCTGTCTACAGATTCCGAAGAGTGCTGGTAGGTTTAAAGCGCTGACCTTATGGCTAGCAGTCTAGTGCTTATCCTACAGCGTCACATCAGCAGACTGTTTTTCAGAAGCATTTTCATTTTTGTTTGGTTTTCAAACAAAAGGTTCTATTTGGTCAACAAATTTCTTTCACCTCATAAGAGTGCCATCACGTGCAAAGGATGATAATTTAATTTCCAGTCCTGTTGTTTTTTGAAAAAGGATGTTAACTTGGAAAGACTGGCCTCAATTTATGCTATATTCAATTTCAATTTGTTTATTGAGAAAGAAGTCCGATCTTTAGGTAGACTTGTAGGCTGTTGACTTGACTTGGAATAATAATTAGTATGCTCATGATAAAGCTCCTATTAAATGGTGACGTTTCTCCTTAATAATACACATCTAACTGCCAACTGTTTTAGTAAGTCGGCTGCTAAAGCATAACACTACCATTTAAGTAAACAGGATTATTTTAACTTTAATGCAAAGATTTTACAACCCTGTTTTTATGAAGTTTTTTTATGACTTATTTTTAGAAACCACAGCTTTACTTGTTCTGTGACCTTATATGAGTCACATCCTCTTAGAGCCTCAGTTGTTCCTTCAACTGTGAGATCAAAGGGTCACACTAGCTAGATGGGGGGTAGGTAATACACGTTAACTTGCCCTCCAATAACTGCTATATAAAGGGGTTCTCACCAGCTCAAAGCGTTAAGCTACAAATCTCAAGTCAAATTGATAATCATGTACTCTTTAAGACGTTGTTCTTGTTGTCAGGTGCCATCGAGTCAGTACTGACCCATAGGGACCTTACGCACAGCAGAAAACTGATCAATAAGCTGTTTCTGTATCTCTGATGTGTGTGTGGCACTATGTACTAAACTTAGCTGTGGATGATAAAACCAGTTAAAACCAGTTCCTGCATGCATGTTGTCTAAAACCTAGCAGGAAAAACAGACATAACCATGTGTAACGTTAAATGACATGAGAATTTAGACCGCAAGCTGTAACATTGAGGTAAATGAAGAATTTGACCAAAAGCATCTCCAAATATCCAGAACCTTTGAGGATAATATCAAGGATAATTCTTACGTTACATGTAAAGCCGTTTCAGAAACAGGATGCTGGTTTGCAGAAAGCTGGATGTACTATGGAGGTCTCATGTTGTTGTTGTTAAGTGCCGCCAAGTCCGACCCATAGAGACCCTGTATAGGGTTTCCAAGGAGCAGCTGGTGAGCTTGAACCACCGACCTTGCAGTTCAAATGATTTTGCAGTCTGATGCATTAACCCATAACATCACACCAGGTCTCCACGGAGGTCTCATATTCATAATTTATAATTTATTAGTTTTTTTGTTTTCCTTAGAATACTATTGGAATTGTTGTTAAGTACGGTCAAGGTGGTTCCAATTCATAGTGACCCTGTAAAGGATTCCCAAGGAGCTGGTGATTTTGAACCACTGACCCTGCAGTTCAAGCCGACCTTGAGTCCAAAGCATTATCCTGCAGTGCCACACCAGGTCTCCACTATTAGAATAGAGGTTTTAATTATGGACTATGTTCAAGATTTAGCTTTACTTCGTTTCCTTAATTTACGCTAGACGGCATAGATTTGTTATCTCTTAGGTCTTACTGCTAATGGAGAGGGGAAGACATATGCTAAAAAATCTCTGACATCATCGTTACGTCCTGTCCGTGCTCTGAGCCTGACCAGACAGTGTCATAGAAGAGGAAGAGGTATCTATAGCAACATCACCAGACTGGGACCATGTAAAAAGCTGTAACCTAGCAACTGATGACGAGAGGTGTGCAGTGGAATTCTTCCTGTTCTGCAAATGCTAAACATGCAGCACCGCATGTGGCTAATTGTATGAGGGCATTGTGGAAAATTTGACTTCTCTCTGGAAAGCTGGGGAATGTCAACCTCATAAAATCTTAATACTATGATGCATAATTTTAAATAGGAGAAGCACATAAACACCTCCTCGCTCCTACACCACCAGGCGTGTGCAGGGAAAGTACCCTATGTGTTATGACTGGAATGGAAAATAAACTTTGCTGGAGCACCAATCATCTCAACCTCTATTTCTAGTTTACAGAGGCAGTGAATTTGGATGAGAAAAGAAGCCACCTCTGGTCCCAGAGGAGGATAAATATGTTTTGCAAACAAAGAAGGCAGTATTACAAAGCTACTGTCCTCACAATATACCACATCACATGAGAACTGTCCTTCTTAACAATTTCCTTTCTAATAGAGATCACATACATACAAGTAGACCTTTAAAAAATTTTTAAGAAAATAAACATTTTGTTGTGGTTTGGGTCAAAGTGTGCAGAGCAAATTAGTTTCCCATTCAACAGCTTACACACATTGTTTCTTGACATTAATTGTCATCCCTTCAATATAACAGCACTTTTCCAACTTCCTCCCTGGGTTCTCCAATTTCATATGCCGTGTTTCCTTTCCACTTTCCTTCTGCCTTTTGAACACTGTTTTGGGGTAGATGTTGTCCTTTTGATAGTTCTTAGAAGCATGTTCCTCATTGCTGTTATTCTTCATGTCATAAGCCTTTCTATTGGTGGGTTTGGTTACAGGTCTGAAGGGTGGCTGAGGACCATAGTCTCAGGGGTTCCACCACTCCCTATTAGACCAGAAATTCTGGTCTTCATAAATTTTAAATTCTGTTCTACATTTTCCTTTCATTCTGTCCAGGACCTTGTATTGTGATCCCAATTAGCATATTCGGGTCGGTAGTGGCAGCTGGAACCATCTAATTCTTCTGGGCTGAGGATGGTGGAGGATGTGACTCATGGGGTTCATCAGAGTCCTTTGTTTCCTTGAATCTTTGCTTTTCTTCCCTCTTTTTTGTACCAAATGGGAAGAGACCAATAGTTTTATCTTAGATGGCCACTCATAAGCTTTTAAGACCCCAGTTTTTACTCACCAAAGTAGGATGTAGAACATTGATGGTCTTTATGAAGTACATTATGCCAACCAACCTAGATGTCTCCTGAGACTATGCTAAGTCCTCAAGTCCAGTCATTCAGTTCCTCAAGGTGTTTGGCTATGGCCAAGAAGTAGGTATAATTTCCTCCCATTTGTTCTTCTCTATACCTAGAGTTTGTTGTTGTTGTTAAGTACCATTGAGTCGGTTCTGATTCATAGCGACCCAGTATAGCATTTTTGAGGAGCAACTGGTGAGTTTGAACCACTGACCTTGTGGCTCAAACTGACCTTGTAGTCCTGTGCTTATCCTATAGCACCATACCAGAAGTCCATATACTTGGATAGATGAGTAATTATAGTACATACAGATATGTATATAGAAATACTTCTGCATATGCTTGTAGATCTAGTCCCATATGTTATTCCACACCCATTCAGCTTACATATCTACCTATGTATTTACTCAGAAATTAATTTTTCTTAGTACTGTTACTGCAGGATTATATAGGTAGTGGTATTTACTGTTATGAACTTTTACTCCTGTGTACCTCTCAGTATCTTCCTTTGCCTTAGTCATGTTGTGCTTACCTCCCCTTGATTGTGTACTGCCTTTGTCTTCACACAAGTTAATTACCTGTCTGCTATTTAATTAGTGATTTTTCCTCTTTCTTCCTCTCATCCCTGGCAACCACCAGAGAATGTTTCTTTCTGTGACTTTTAATAATAGTGGTCTCATACAATATTTGTCCTTTATGCTTGACTAACTACACTCAGCCTAATGTCCTCCAGGTTCATGGATGCTTTGTAATTGTGACTAATGTTGCAGTGACCATGTGTGTGCATGTATCTATCTATTCATGTCATGATTTAGTTCTCTAGGATGTATACCTAGTAGTGAGATTGTTAGAGCTACGGTTTCTCAATTTCTAAGTTGTTAAGGAAGTACCATACTGTTTTCCACAGCGGCTGTACCGTTTTGAAATCCCATAAGCAGTCTATGCAAGTTCCAATCTCCTCACACCCTTAACAACATTTGTTGTTTTCTGCTTTTCTTTGGTCATTGCTCTTACTGCTCAGGTGAGATGACATCTCATTGCTGTTTTGATTTGCATCTTTCTAATGCCTAATGATCCCTAGCATATCTTCATTTATCTGTTGGTTGCCTGAATGTCTTCTTTGGTGAAATGTCTGTTCCTGTCCTTTGCTAATTTAAAATTTTGATGTTTGTCCTTTTGTTGTTAAGGTCTGAAGTTTTTCTATAAATTTTAGAGACTAGATCCTTATCTGATATGCCACTGCCAATAGTTTTCCCCTGTCTGTATGTAGGTTCTCATTTTATTCTTTTGCAGAAATCTTTTGATGTGTATAAACATTTAATTTTTTGGAGGTCCCAGTCATCTAGTTTTTCTTCTGTTATTTGTGAATTTTCAGTTATGTTTGATAAACTGTTTATGCCATAAATTAGGGCCCTTAAGTTTGTCCTGATTTCTTCTTCTGTAGTCTTTATAGTTTCAAGTTTTACATTTAGGTCTTTGATCCGTCTTGAGTTAGTTTTTATAAGGTAGGAATCTACTTTCATTTTTCTGCAAGTGGCTGTTCAGTTTTCCAGCACCACTTGTTAAAGAGACTGTCTCTTCCCATATAATCAATTTTGGCCCTCTGTCAAACAACAGCTGTCCATATATATAAGGGAGCTTTTGAAAAGTAAAAGAAGTATCTCGTTCAATCATTTTGTTTTACTGAAAAAGAAACTGAGACCCAGCGTAATGATTTATTCAAGGTCAAGTTAGTGACAGAACATGGAATAGAACCGCAGTCTTCTGTTTTTCTACTAAAGCACATACATTTTTCTTTCTCATTTAAACCTGAACACCCATTTGGACTTGAGAAATGAGAAATGAGAAATGAACTTTTATTATGACGGGGATCCAAAAAGTCTGTGTAGAAATTCATTAACCTTTAATTCCATTTTCCCACAAACTCTTTAAAGCCCCTTCCTATGTAAAGTTCCTCAAATTTCAGAGTGCATCTGTTACAGTGGTTAGTGTTACTCTCCCTAAAATACCTAGTAGCAGGTGAGTCTATCTTACCCCATAGCAATCTGATAAAGATCCCCACTTCTTTAATTTTGGGGATTCTGGATAAAGTTACAACTTCAAAGGAAATTCTCCAAATCTAAGCTATTCAAAGATATACCTGAGTACAGGAAGACCATATAGCTTCTTTATTTCGGATAGAATTGGTGTACGTGCACCCAAAAAATGTGGTATTGTTACAACTATGTCTACCACAGACTCCTATTTAGTTAGAACTGGAAGGTAACCAGCCCTTCCATCCTTTTCAAAACAATGAGGCCCAGAAAAGGAAAACTGATCCAAGTCATGCTGCGTGTTAGACATAGGACCTAGCACAGATTCACTGGACCTCTGAATCCAGGACTCTTTCTCCTGATATTGGTATGTATGAGAATTGCTAGCTGACCACTAACCTGTATTTTCCTCCTGGCACAAAGCTAGCCTACATTACCCAGATGCATTTCTCTTGTATCTGAACATGGCATTGTAACTGAGTTCTGACCAGTGAATATGTGGAAGTGACGTGTGTAATTTCTAGGCAATGGAAATTCAGAAGCCACTAGCTGAAGATGACAGGAAATGGCTGGATAATCAAATTACTGCTTAAAAGGAGAGAGTATTTAACAACCAGCAACGCTGTTGTTGTTAAGTACCACTGAGCTGGTTCCGACTCACAGCAACCCTGTATAGGGTTTCCGAGGAGCGCCAGTGTGTTTGAACCACAGACCTTGTGGTTCAAACCAACTCTGCAGCACATTAACCCACAGCACCACACCAGGACTTCATTACTAGGGTTACTCCTCTACAAACACTAAATGTCACTCCTTTGCTTCTTTCTTCAACAATCTTATAATGTTTATTCCTGAAGAGATGGCATGTTTTATTTGTCAAGCCAGTAAAAGCTACACTGCCTAGTGGAAGTAGCAAAGTGGTTCCTCAGGTCAGAGTTTGTGATTTTGTTTTTCCCTTTTGGCAACAGAGCCCCTTTCCTTTATGAAATCTTATGGGAAGTCTCAATAAATACAGCATACATTTTTATTAATAATAAATGTATAAAATATATTTCTTATTCAACAAGACCAATGAGGTTTTTATTAAAACAAGGATGATAGTGGCAGTTGTGTGTCAGCCATAATATTGATGTGTTTGTGGATTTAGTTTTGATTTAAATGTATGGAACACAAATTTTGAGTTGAGCTAGTAGACATCTTTAACACTGCTCACATAATACTCCTTAGTTGACAGAGATGGTAGGAAAGGTCTTAGGCTGATGTCTCCACAAAGGCAAGTTACCCTGATGTTGTTGTTAGGTGCCATCAAGTTGGTACCGACTCATAGCGACCCTATGCACAAATGAACAAAACACTGCCCGATCCTGGGCCAACCTCACCGCTGTTGCCACGCTTGAGCTCATTGATGCTGCCACTTGGCCAATCCATCTCGCTGAGGGTCTTTCTCTTTTTCTCTGACCCTCCACCTTACCAAACATGATATCCTTCTCTAACAGCAAAAGTTAAAACGCAGATTGTCTTAGCCTGTTAAATGTGACATCTGCCTTCATGATGTCATTATTTGTCATTATTAAAGCACTATAATTAAAAACAAAATAAAACACCAGAATCCAATTTGAAGACCCTCTGAAAAGCAAACATTTTATAAACTGTTCATCTAGATGGACAAGAAGTTCTCTTTCAGCTCTAAAAAATGATCTGATAGCATTAGAGTATTGTCTTGAGTACCAATGAAGAGCAACAACATGATAGTCTCACAGTCAAAACATGACCTGCCTTTGCCGCTGATGTTCATTCACTGAATACACAAACTTCATTTTTCAGAATCACAATATTAAGGGACCAGGTCAATGGGCTAACCAGTATAGGTAACAAAGAGTGCAGAGTTTGCTGACAATTTTTTATTCTTTACCAATGAACTCAACGTTCCTATAGTCTGCAAATCTTTTTGCCAGGTGCCCCATTTGGCAGTCCCGTCTCATACCTGGGTAGGTGTGGCTGGTTGATCTCTGCTTTCACCATGCCAATGCAACACACTAAGCCATCTACGGGAACGGAGGGGACTCCACCGTCAATGTCAATGCCAATGAAGGCCGACTGCCATTGTAGTCAACTCAATCTACGAGCATTGAGAAGATCTACCTCCCACAGGCAGCGCCCTGGTGGCACTATGGGTCAAACCCACCCAGCTCTGTGCGGAAAAGACCAGAAAGACCTGGTGGTCTGCTCCCAGGCAAACACTATCAGTCACTATGAGTCAAAATTAACTCGATGACACCTAACAACAACAACAACAACCCCTATAGCAATTTATCTGAATCTGGGGCTTTATACCTCCTCAATTCAGACATAATATGCAGGAAACCGTTTACTTAAAAAACCAGAAACAACTAGATATAACTATACCTAAGCTGAAGATTCCTGAATCAGGCATGGCTCTCTCTGGGTAAATAATTAAGAACAGGCTCAAATAATCAAGACACAACTCTACCAATAAAAACACCCATACACTGAAAGAATAAGCAATTACCACCCTAATGAGTCTAACCTACTAATTAGCAATAGTACCAATCTGAAGAGAGGCTGGATTATGCTGTCTTCACGGAGAAGAGTCATCTATATGCAAACGCCCCTTTTCTGTTTTAGTTGGTTTTCAACCCTTAGAGTATACCCTTAAGAAGCTCCTGTAGCATAGTGGGTTATGCAGTGGGCTGCTAATGGTAAAGTCAGCAGTTCAAGTCTACCACTTGCTCCTCAGGAAAAAGACACTTTCTGCTCCCATAAAGATTTACAGCCTCAGAAACCATAAGCAGGGTCTAGGGGAGTCAGGACCTAGCCTATGGCAGGCAGCAGTAGCATATCCTTATGAGCCCAGGGTTTTATGTTGTGGACTGCTAACTAAAGTCATCAGTTCAAATCCAGCAGCCACTCTGTGGTAGAGAGAAGAAGCCATCTGCTCTCATAAAGACTTAATGCCTTGGAAACTCTACAGATCGTCATTATGAGTTAGAATTGACTCAATGGCAGAGGTTTTGTTTGTTTGCTTTTTAGTATATCCTTGGTACAACCACAGATAGAAACAGCTAGAAATGGACCTCAAATCTTTGGTTTCACTTTATCCAGAGACTGAAGTTCAAGGCATGCAAAACAACAAACATCAACCAGAAGACAAACCAATGAGATAGTACATTCCTCCAAGAAGATTTCATTTCTGATTAACTACTCATCCTTGGAAATTCTGCTATGGCACTTTAGGATAAGCACTGGACTGCTAACGACAAGGTCGGTGGACTATGAGTCAGAACTAATTCAGCGGCACTTACCAACAACCTGTCCTTGAAAATGTACAAAACCCTCAAATCAGTGGTGAGCCAGTAACCAGTGCAAAGCCTCAGGCAAGGGACACTAAATTTCAAATCCTCAGTTTTGTCGTCTGTCAAATACAGAGTAACTGGTAGTGTAGTGGTTATGCATCGGGTTGCTAACCTCAGGGTCAGCAGTTCGAAACTACCAGCTGTCCCACAGGAGAAAGATGAGGCTTCCTGCTCTTGTAAAGATTTACAGCCTCGGAAACCCTGTACAGGGTCGCTATGAGTCGGAACTGACTCCACGGCACATAACCACCACCACCACCACTTCTATCCCAGGGTGCTAATAAGGAGACCACGTATGAGGGGACTTCAAGAAGTTCATGAAATAAAAGTGTTTGAAGCCTCCTGGCATGTGAAAACAACCTTTTTAAATCGAAATCATTATTATTTGGTTGGGAAACAATCTTACTGTCATAATGTCCTTCCAGAACAAACCGACTAAAAATTGCTGGATTTTTTTTTTTTTTTCCTGAGACAACACATCTGTAAAAGGGGAATAAAAGCTTATTCACAATTAAAATGACTTTTGGTGGGCAGTTGTTTTCATAGTAAAGTGGAAACAAGGGTGGTTGTAGATCACCTGCCGGAAAGAGAAACTGTGAAAACTAGGGCCACTGCCTTCTAGCCTCTAGCCCTGAGATAGGAGCTTAGAAAACACCAGTGGGGGGAATTTGCAAAGATGCAGATTCAGTGGCTCATTCAAAACGAGCTGTTAGAAGAACAGAGGTCTGTTTACTCTTCAGAGGAAAATTAGGCTTTTCAGGGAAAATGAGCTTCTACTAATATGTATATACAACATTCTTTGTGTGTGGATAAGACATTAGGGGCTAACTGAGGAATACAGCTCCAAAGAGGCAGGAAACAAAGCTCCTATTTACATCAAATGCTTCCTACACATTTCACCTCAATAGACTTTTCTCAGAAGAGTGGCTCTTCCCTGGGCTGACTGAAACAGCGTGGGGAAGTTGGAGGCAGAGTGAGAATGGGAAGGTGAAGTTGGTTCTCTTGTCTTCAGATTACTCTGAATGTGTAAATCCTTGGATGACATCCTCCCAGAAGGTACTAGAACGGTCCCAGGAAGCTTAGATAGCTGGGAAATTTAACTCAATAGTTTAACTCAATACAATGGAATTCTCACTGCTCTGCTTAGATGAAACAACCATGGATGTATGGAAACCAGCTCAGACTTAACAGTTCCCCAAGAATTATTCCATTGTCCTATCCAAAGTCCTGGTGCAATGCTGTAGGATTAGCACTGGACCTCAAGGTCAGTTAGGACAGCCGCACAGTTGGTGGTCCAGACTTACCAGCCGCTCTTCGGAATCCCCATACAGGGTTTTCTATGAGTTCAAACCAACTCCACTGCGGTTACCAACAACAAAGCTCCTCCTTGTCTTTGTTGTCTTAAGCTAATGATACCACTCTTCCTCCACTGGCTTGGGACAAAAACGTTAAGAATCATTTTGATTAATTCTCTCCTTCATTCTCCTCCTTGTTGTTGTTGTTGTTAAGTGCCATCGAGTCGGGTCCGACCCATAGCGACCCTGTACAGGGTTTCCGAGGTGCAGCTGGTGAGCTTGAACCACTGACTTTGCAGTTCAAATGACTTTGCTGTATGACACATTAGCCCACAGCGCGCTACCAGAGCTCCTTACATCCATTCATTCCATGAGCAAGACTTGTTAGTTCTACTTTCAAATGGTACACACACCCTAATCCTTCTCACCACACCCGTAATATAATCAAAAACAAAAGCAAACCCATTATCCATGAGTTGAACTGGTTGTTTCTTAAGACAGTAAATTTTACATTCTAAGAATATTACAAATATTACAAGGGCAAAGAGTCTCTTCTTTTTCCTAAGGAGTGGCTGGTGGGTTTGAACTGCCAACCCTGCAGTTAGCCATCTTATGCTTAGCCCACTGTGCCACCAGGGCTCCTTTCCATAATCAAAGCTACCTTCAAATCTCCACTTGGAGAATGCTTCTTCACTGATCTCCTTGCTTCTGCCCTTGACCCCTTATGGTCCATTCTCCCCAAGTAGCTTGAGTAATCTTTTAAAAACATTGATCAATCCAGGCAAGGTGCTCCCTTGTCAGGAACACATCACTGGCTTCCTAGTGAGTATCACGGCTTACTAGTGCCTATCACATGTGGTTTCTGCCAATCCCTCTGACCTCATGGCCTCCACATTTCCCATGCTGACCACACCTCAGTCACATTCCTTTCTAGGTGTTCACCGTTACCGTAAGCTATCTCTGGGAGAGTGGAGAGGAGTTAAGTTGAGGGCTTCAAATATCAATAATGCTTTATCTTTTTTTAAAAAAAAAAACAACACACACACACACAAAAAAAAAACCCCACAGCAAATATAACAAAATGTGAAGATTCCACAAAGCTGGATTTAGATTACTCTCTGTAGTTTTCAGTATGCTGGAAATATTTCATGACTTTTAAAAATGGACTAGACCAACATCTACATAAAGATTAATTCAGAGTCACTGTATACATTTAGTTCTGTAGGAAATGGAAGCCCTAACCCCTAGTAAAGAAAATGGGAGCAAGCACGTGCTATGGGGATAAGGAGAGAGGGGAGGAAGGGAAGAAAAGATGGGAATGATACTGCATATATTAAAACCATAGGAAAGAAATGCAAGAAATTTTCCTGGTCAGTTTCTACAAACTCTGCATCTGTTTTGTAGATAGACACACTCAGAAGTTCCTGGACAATTTTTAAATCTCATGTTCTAGTAATCCAATTTTTCAGTTTGGTCAGGAGTTATTCAAGTCTGGCCTTAGTGTTTGCAAGAATGTGTGAACAGTATTTTTTTAGTACAAACTGTGAAGATGCCACCGTTTACTTCTTATTTGATGTTTCCACCACCACTGAGATGCATTTTGAAAATCATCTCTCTCTTCAAAGGCTTCTCCAGATTGGAAAGGCTAACTGAGGTACTTGTGGTTGTTGATATTTTTATGAGCAAGGGTGTTTCTACAGTGTTCCCACCACTGCTCAGGATTGCTGCTGTACACGCAGGCAGAACTGATTTTCCAGAGTGCTTAGATGGGCTATCCAGCTGGGCCAGGCGAAGTCGGGGGAATAATCACTTTCGGACTCTTTCACACAGGGCAGAACTCTATCTTTGTTGCTGCTGTTGGAGAGAAAGCCAGCTGGGGGCCCTAGCGTTTTCTTCTGTTAATGCCAGTGAAAAGCACTGTATTACTGATCAGGATTCCCCTTCCTTGTTTACATATATAGATAGCCCTATCAGGTAGCCCAGACCCTCTCCTCTTTCCCTAAGCAAGTACTGCTGTATTCTTCCCATTCTGACTGACTTAGGATGATGGGTGTCTAGCAAGTCCTATTAATCCCCACAGTTGATGCCAGCATGGTGTTACTGTCTCATTTAGAAAGTGAATGACACTTTTGTCAGCCTGAGTCTCACAACAATGAAAGTCACAGAACCTTGGGAGCTAGAAGAGAACTTAGAGGGCATCCTGTATAAATGAACAGGCTAACTGGGATAAAGGTATCCCCAGGGCATGCACAACAGTGTTTCAAGGACTACTGGGTGCATCAAATACACCTGACCCAACTCCTAGATGGGTCAATTTCACACAGGAATTTAACTACTAAACAGGGCATTTTAATATGCTGATACAAGGTAAAAGAATCAGATCAGCTATGGATTCAGATGCAAAGCTCACATGACTTTCTGGAATAAAATAATTCTTTGCCTGCTGAGGTGCTCACGTGGGGTCACTAGGAGTTGGCGCTGACTTGACAACACCTAACAATAACCACAGGTACTGGGGCCATTCGGATTCTTCTCTTCTCAAATTAGAGACTTGACCAAATGCAGAAATCACATCTGTATCATGATGAAGCGATCATTATGATGGATACCATTTATGGAGCACTTACTGCATGCCAGACAAGAGCCCTGGTGGTGCACTGGGTTAAGTGCTGGATTGCTAAGCTCTTGGTGGGAGACAGATGTGGCTCTCTGCTCCAGTAAGATTTACAGGAAACTCTAAGGAGCGGTTCTCTTCTGTCGTATAGTGAGTGTCACTACAAGTCGGGATTGACTCAAGGGCAGTGGGTTTGGTTTGGCTGTGGTTACACTAGACATTGTACTTAGGAGCTTCTGAAGTATTATTGCCTCTAATGAAACAGTAATAATATCACTGTTTCCCCTATACAGAGGAGGAAACAGCGGCTTTAAAGGGTAAAATCCCTTCCCATATTTGGACAGCTAGTAAAAGGCAGAGTTGGTGTTTCATCTCAGGGTTGGATGGCTCCAGAATCTAAGATCTTTATTGCTGCCTCAGAAATTTAAAATGGAGGCAAGAAACTCAACTCAGTCTTGAGCTGGCAGATGCTTCATCAAGTCACCTATCTTTCTGTCCCTCAAGTTTTCCCCTCTTTTCATTATCATGAGACTCCAGGAGCTTGTGGGTGACAGACACATGCACAGAGCATCCTATTTAGAGCTGAAATAGCCTTGTTCATACAAAAGACTTGGGCAGAAATGCCCACAGCAGCCCCAAAGTGGAAGGGACTTACATGGCCACTGTGGAGAAACAAAGCGTGCTCTGTCAAGACAAATGGAACACTCTTCAGCCATAAGTACTGAAGCATGCTATAACATGGATGAACCATGCTAAGTGATGGAAGCCAGACACAAAAGACCACAGAGTGATGACTGCATTTATATAAAGTGCCATAATCGTCAAATCCACAGAGAGTGAAAGCTTAGTGGTTGGACTGGGGGATGTAGAGAAATGGGGACTGAATGCTAGTGGGTCTAGAGTTCATTTTGGGGGGAAAAGGAATGTCTAAAATTAGGGAGTGGTGACAGTTGCACAACTTTGTGAATATTCTAAAAAATCCACTAAACTCTGTATCTTAAAAGCGTGAGTTTCACGGTGTGTGAATTACCTATCAATAAAGTTGTTTTCCCCAAAAAAGAAGAACTTTGTAGGCAATAGCAGTCAAAGAAAGCAGTCAATGTGAAAATACGTGAACAGAAGTATCCCAGAAATATTGTAGTACGTATAAGGTATAGTCTGTGTTACCTTTAACAAAGCGTATTATAGACATTGCAAGAGAGGCATGGCCTCCCCTACCTCTCCTGCTTGAAACCCTGTCCTGGGAGAATCTGAAATCTCCTCAGAGTACTCAAATCTAAACTGGCGGCTGATGGAAACCCCTGGGGCTTGTCTTGTTTCAAAAGAGAAAGGGAAAAAAGCTGAGAAACTCACCAAGGGCCCATATCCAAGGCCAATGAGGATAACAAAAAAATCTAGATTTCAGGGAAACGTTATCTTCCTATATTCTTTTGGGAGCAGCTTTCCAGTTATTTTCTACAGAGGAATTAGTGAAAAGAACCTCAACTATAAGAATACTGCTTTAACAGAACTTGTTGTTGTTATTAAGTGCTGTCGAGTTGGTTCTGATTTAATAGCCACTAACCTTGTGGTTCAAACTGACCTTGCAGCCCAGTATATTATCCTGCAGTGACACACCAGGACTCCTTTAGTAAAATAACCACCAACAATGAAATAAATCCTTACCTTCATAGACTGCTGAACTTTAGACACGGTCTCATTTTCATTTCAGTAGCATTTATGTGAAGTAGAAATTTTTACCCCCATTTTAAAAATAGGGAAAGTGAGACACATACAAAATTACCCAGTGAATGAGAAGCATATTCAAGAGTCAACCTGGATCTAAATTCCAAGCTCTGGGCTCTCTCGCTTTGCCATGCTAGTATTGGTGGTTTCCCTTCATCTCCCTTGGTCACATCCTTTTCACTTGATTGAAGAGCACAGTTAAGTTTGTTCTGGTCCCATTATTTTGTACTTGTTTTGTGTCAAGTTGGTTCCAAATCATAGCAACCCTGTATAGGTAGGGTTTCCAACAGCAAATGGTAGGTTTGCTGTCAACCTTGAGATTACCAGTCCGTGCTTATCCTATAGTGCTATAGTAGCACTCTTAGTTCCCGAGAAATGTTTATTTTCCCTTAAATTGTTCTAGTTTGCTGTATTCATTCCTTACATATCCTTTAAGACACTCTGGCCCAGCATATTTACTAAATATTTTTGTATAAGTAAATCAATCTCATGAATAATGAATGAAAAGACTCAAAAGCCTAAAAATTCCCTTCCCAGTTGCTGAAACAAGGCTTAGAACTGCATCAGACACTGCTGTCACTACTGAATTTGCCTTGTGAATTGACTTCTTAAAAAGCCATCCAACTCTTGCTTCCCAAAGAATCCCTAGATGAGAACTCTGCCTGCTACCTGAATTTTCACCTTTCACACACGTTCTGATATTTTCTAGTGACTAGTTATTCTCTAAGCTCTTTGGCATCATTTCCTCTCTCCTCCTCATCTCCCTTCTTCCAGGGCCAACATTTACTTCACACATACTTCTGCGGAGGTATGCAGGTTGTCACCAGTCTGAAAGTGCCCAAAGGAAACATCTGTGCCACAAACCAAGTCAACAACGTTATACTATGTCAGCCATGAAATGAGAGCAAGAAAGAGCCAGAAATTTAACCCTCAGCTGCTCTAAGCACCAAACCCTAACCGTGTGGACAAGGCGGTACTCACCTAAGAACATGAGCTACAAGTTCCTTCTCTCTGGCCACTAAAGAGTTAGCTTTTAAAACCTGGGAAGGATTGTGGTACAGTACATCCAGCTCTTTATTTCCAACAGTAGAGTGATTTAAAGACCAGGGTTATTAACAACATTCCTGCATCTGTTAAAAAGGTATGTTCTGTGTGTAGATTAAATTTCCACCTATTCAGCCTACCAACCTGCTTCTGTGCAATGATTTTGTGTTCTTGACCTTGGTTAATTAATACTTCCAGCACACCACTTA
This sequence comes from Chrysochloris asiatica, assembly GCF_000296735.1. Lineage (NCBI taxonomy): Eukaryota > Metazoa > Chordata > Mammalia > Afrosoricida > Chrysochloridae > Chrysochloris > Chrysochloris asiatica. Next base: position 7,351,680 of record NW_006408596.1, read on the forward strand.
ATGTGGAAATTAAAAAACAAAACCCAAACATAAATATAGAGAAATACACTGCTCCTATCACATTTAAATGACATGCAAAAATGTACTCACAAATGCAACACAGTGGATATCACTGGCTTTAGAAGATTCCCCTCAGTTTTCCAGTTTAAAGATGGTATTTTTAATATGTGAACTAAATGCAGTGACAGACTTTCTTTAGGTAAAGGATTCACAGGCAACCAGAGCTATAAAGAATGTCAGAAATCCTTAAGAACAAGTCCTTCATTTTACAATTGACAACACTCGCAAGTTAAGTGATCCATCTGTTTGATTGCTGGTTAATGACAAAGATTGGTCTTGGTTCCTGACTCCTAGTTCAGCAAGACCACAGTTCTTCCAAGTGAATATACTCATCGATAGCCAACCCAAAGGCAACAAAAATCAGAACTGCTGTCGCCACATACACAACTGGCATTGCACAGAAGCTGTTTCAACTTTTAGAATCCCTCCTCCCCTATGAGTTCTTTCCTGAACTCGTGACTCACCCTGCTGAGTTGATCCAGTAACCTTTGGTTCTGTTCCGACAGTTCCTGCACTGCCCGGGTTTTCTCTCGATCAGCTTCCCGCAGGTGCACATGCTGCCTCTCCAACTCATCCTGAAGCTGCTTCACGTCACTCTCCAGCTCCGACACTCGCCCTTCCCACTCCCCTTCTCGGTTTTCAAACCGTCGTCTTAGCTCATGTTTCTCTTGTTCTAAGTGCTACATGGAAAAAAAAAAAAAAAAAAGTAAAACTGGTTAAAAAAAAAAATCCCACAGCCTTTCTTTTCTATCTTTTCATATAATTTTAACTTTTCTTTTCCCCAGTCAGCCACATAAGACAAATATGTCACCTAATTCGCAGCTGTAGAGATCTTTCCTTCAGATTGGAAAACTAATTTGCTCTGTAAACGTTCATTCAAACTATAAGTTAAAAAAAAAAAAAATTCCCTTCATTCAGAGTACGGAAGGAATTTGATACACAAACAGATGCCAACCCTCCTGAAAATACTTACCGATGTTAGGTTATTCCTATCCTTAGACATGCGTTCTAGATTTAGGCATTCACTTTAGCAACTCATCTACACAGTGGATGAACTATATATTTAAGCAGCTAAAAATGAGTCCCATAACCAAAACACTCATTATTATTTTAAGGAGCCTTCTTTTTTGGCTCCATCTTCTTATTTAGAACCCTTTTCAGAGCTGGAAAGAACTTCAGTGATCCTTTAATCTTCTCTTCTTACAAATGAGGCAAGAGAGGATGGGGAGGTTAAGCATTCAAGGTCAATTAGTAAATGGCAGAGTTGAGGTTTATAACTCAGTCCCTTGATTGTTTAGTGTTATAAATCATAATGCAGCAAATATTTGTTGCTTTATAAGTACCCAGTGTTTCAATAACATTAAGGTAAGCTCAAGCCTACTTTAAATCATGGCCCGTTAAGCCTTGCAGATTTATTTTTCATCTATTCATTCATCTGCAGTAGCTACTATTGGCTAGATGCTGTTTTGGGGACACAGTGATTAACAAAATAGATGGAGTCTCTGTCTTCATGGAACTTTCATTCTAGTGCAGGGGGTGGGGGGAAGGCTGATAAATGTAAGTATGAGAGGGCTTCAAAAAGGTCATGGAAAAATGGAATGAAAAGATAATGGAATTTTTCCATGAACTTTCTGAAGCTCCCTCATGTTCAGTTATGTGTGATCAGTGCTATCCAGGAAAAGTACAGATGGGTTCATGTAGTCATTCAGTAGAAAGGGATTCCTTTAGGTTAAAGAACTAAGAACATCTTTCTTTCATGCGGAGCCTCTTTTTAGATGCAAGCATGTTCACCTACTTGAGAATACAAGAAAGATGTTTATTTGTGCTTTATTGATTATGCAAAGGCTTTTGACTGTGTGGATCATGACGAAATGAATAACATTGTGAAGACTGGGTATTCCAGAACACTTAACTGTGCTCATGAGGAATCTGTACATAGACCAAGAAGCAGTTGCTACAACAGAACAAGGGGACAACTGAATGGTTTAAAATCAGGAAAGGTGTGTGCCAGGGTTGTATCCTTTCACCAAACTTATTCAGTCTGCATGTTGAACAAATAATCAGAGAAACTGGATTATATTACGAAGAATAGGGCATCAGGACTGGAGGAATAAGGGAGACCCATTAACAATCTGTGATATACAGATGATACTACCTTGCTTGTTGAAAGTGAAGAGGACTTGAATACTAATGAAAAGCATAGACACAACCTTCAGTACAGATTATACCTTGATGTAAACAAAAAAATCCTCACAACTGGATCAATAAATAATAATCATGATAAATGGACAAAAAATACTGAAGTTGTCAAAGATTTCATTTTGTTTGTAATGTCGATTGATTCCAGAAAACAAAGGACACACTGCATTAAGCAAATCTGCTGTACAAGACTTCTTTAAAGTGTTCAAGAGCAAAGATGTCAGTTTGAGGGCAGCCATGGGATTTTTCAGTAGCCTCCTATTTATGTGAAAGTTGGACAATGAATAAGGAAGATTGTAGAAGATTCGATGTATATGAATTATGCTTTTGGGAAAAAGTACCACGGACTTCCAGAAGAATAAACAAATCTGTGTGGGAAGAAGTACAGTCAGAGTGCTCCTTAGAAGCCAAGCTGGTAAGGCTGTCATGTTTTGGACAAAGAGGGACCAGTTCCTAGAAAACGACATCATGCTTGGCAAAGTGAAGGAGCAGCAAAAAAAGAGACGGCCCTCAAGGAGATAGACTGACACAGTGACAGCCAAAATGGGCTCAAATGTAACAACAATTGTGAGGCTGGCACACGGCCAGGCAGTGTTTCCTTCTGTTTTGTATAGGGTCACTAGGAGCTGTAACGGACTCAATGGCACCTAACAACAACAATAAATGTAGTGGTTACGAATCGGGCTGCGAACCTTAAGGTCAGCGGTTCGAAACTACCAGCCGCTCCGCGGGAGAAAGATGAGGCTTTCTACTCCCGTAAGGATTTACACCCTCGGAAACCCTGTACAGGGTCGCTATGGGTCGGAACCGACTCGACGGCACTTAACAACAACAACAACAACTTAAAAAAAAACCACCTCAAAACATTAATATGTGCAAAAGCCAAGTCTATACCTCAAGAAGTGTATGAGGTGCAAGCTAAAGTAAGGATCCTTAATTTTTGATGCCCTCCGAAAAGTTTTGGTGTCACTGTTCAAAACAACAACCCCCTGGAGCTCACTTGTCAAGATAGTGGCTCAGGTAAGAAGGGCTGAGACCTAGGAGTCTATGTGGAATTTTTTTAAAACAGATCTACAGGAAATTCCATTGAACATTGAAGGTTGAAATAAGACAGTTGTTTCAACCAGCTAAAGGGAGCATATGAATTTTTTCCTTCAGAGTATTCGATCATATCTTCATCTTAGGAATCTGTATTCTTCCTCTATCAAAGTTTCCATCTTCCAAAATATTTTTTGGAATGCTGCTTGGGAAAGTATGAAGGGCTTGTTTATCATCATACAACATTCAAAAGGCATTCCAATTTACTTTACACCTGAGGTTTGTTTGAAAAATGAGATTTCCACTTTTTTCCTGCCATCTTATTCCCCTTACTTTGTTCAGAACAGCTTTTCCTTATTTCTTAATGTCAAATATATCCCAAAAGATGAAAATTTACAATGACGGACAGAGTTGTCAGAAATATATGCCAGCATATTTAATATGTGACTGAAAATGACAATTCTGAGCACATCAGCAAAGGCAGTAGTCCCTAAAATATACGAAAAACTCTCATCAGTAGCCCACTTACCAGGGGATGACTCATCTGAAGACAGCCACTCTAGTGTATTTGTTGAAAAGGCACATTACTTTATAGTTAAAACTTTTGACAATCTCAGGATGAAGCATGTGGGTAAGGAATGTAAAGGAAGGACTTAGACTCGTCAGCATGAGGATTTCCTGCTCTCTGCTTTTTTTCATCCTGCTAAACCTCCCCCAAATGAGGATGTCTTAGCAACTATGGAAACTTCAGAAAGAAGGGATGCAGAAACAAATGCTAATTGCAGTCCTAAAACTGTGATCCTTTGGTTTTGTTGAATTTTCCCAGAATGAAAAAAGAGCAGAAGGCAACAGCAAGAGCTTGGTAATCACAGTGTTGCTGAGAGGCCAGATAAATTAGGTTTGTGTTCTAAAAGAACAGAGAGCCTTCAAAATAGTCAGCAAACAGCTGTTAGTGAACAGCTCAACCAAGCAACCGGAACAATCCAATACACTCAAGGGGGGTGGGGGTGGGTGAAGAGGGGACAGGGGTTGGGGACAGGTGGTGCCGATCATCTATTCTGTCCTCATAGTTCTTTGGACATGAGACAAACTTCCTATTTCAGGCATCCCAATTATTTGGAGAAAGCAAAAAAAAAAAAAAAAAGCCAAGACTTTCTTGTTAATGAACATACAGAATTTGGCCTTTTGTCTACTTGGGGAAAAGAAAGGTCTCTTTTAGAATTGTTTTTTCAATTAAATGTTAAATTAACCAACAAACTGTAGGAAGAATGGCAAGAAGTGTAGAGGCCAGGTTATGTTCTTGCTTTCTCTTGTTTCTCTAGTACGGTATTTTGAATGTTAATAACGAAGCTTTCAAGGTCACCGGAAACAAGCCATGTCTAAGAAGCCACCATAATCAAGAGGAGTCTTTGAGACATGAAAACTAAATGTGATATGCTGGTGTGGGTGGGATCTTAGAACAGAAAAATACAAGTAAAAGCTAGGGAAATCTGAGTAAAACAAGGACTTTAGTTAATAATGGAGTCCTTGGGTGGTGTTGTGAATGAATCAGCTCTGAAAAACCCTGTGCATGAACCCCAGTTCTTCTCTGACACACATGAGGTCGTCCTGAGTCAAAGCTGACTCAACAGCAACTGGTTTGGCTTGAGTTTGTAATAATGCAGTAATAACTGGTTCATTCATTAACTGTGGCAAATGTGCCATACTAATAATGAAGACTAGGTAAGACTTGAGTTCTGGGCATATGGGAACTCGCTGTACTCTTTTTCTTGCAGTTTTCTCTGTAAATCTAAACTGTTGTGTCAAAAAAAAAAAGTCTATTTAAAACCCTCCAAAACAGAAGCTAATATCATGAATCTACATATGTACATTAAGAAATGCATTTCTGCAAAGGACCCAAAAAGCAACATGATACAAAAGATACAGGAAAAAAAAAGCATTTATTAAAGTAGACCAAGCGCTGAATGCTGGTACCTTGGGTTGTTGTTAAGTGCTATTAAGTTGCTTCTGACTCATAGCAACCCTGTATAAGGTTTCCAAGGAACAGCTAGTGAGTTTGAACAGCTGACCTTCTGGTTCAAACTAACCTTACAGTCCAGTGCTTATTCCATAGCATCTCAGCAGGACTCTACCAGTATTTCCCATTAGGTATTCATTTTCATCTTAATTTTTGGCTTTCTTAAAAAAAGGCGGGGGGGGGGGGCAGCTGAGGACTCTAGATTCATGGGAAGAGAGGGACTAAGAGTTGGTGGACAGGAGGCAGACTTACAGAATGTGCCCTTTGGAGGTGTAAATTATTATATATGCCTGAGTGTTGTTTTTTTTAAAGCTAAAGTGAATAGAGAGAAATACTGTTAACCGATGATACATGGAGGGGATTATAATCACTGTAATGAAACAAGGTGTATGATTTGTTGAATGTAAAACTGATGATCTCGCTGCAAACTTTCACTCAATCCATAATAAAAACCTTAAAAAAAAGGGTAGGTAGAGAGGAGTGGACTAGAATAATAAGAAATGGCCTAAAAAACAAACCAAACTCATGCCATCTAGTCGATTCTGACTCATAGCAAATCTACAGGACAGAGCATAACTACATCTTAGGGTTTCAGACACTAAATCTTTACATGAACAGCCTAATTTTTTTCCTGAGCTGGTTGATTTGAACACTCAACCTTAAAGTTAGCAGCTCTGAGCTTAGCCCACTACTCCATCAGGATTCCTTGGTCTAGAAAAGGGGATTGGGAATAAAAGTGAGGAAGAAAGAGACTGCTGTGTATATTTTCAATGAAAATACAATACGGTTTTTTTTAAGACTGTCTTTACCATAAAAGGTAATGTATTCTTAGCTGCAATGAAAAAAAAAAAAAAAGAGGGTATCTTATGCATTTTAAACCACTAAAAAAAAAAAAAAAATCTAACAAATATTTAAAGCCCTGAAAAGAAAAATTAAATAAACCTGGACTTCTAGTATGGCAAAGTGGGATAAGCACTGGACTGCTAACCAAAAAGTTGGAGGTTCAAACACACCAGCTGCTCCTTAGAAACCCTATACAGAGTCACCATTAGTCGAAACCAACTCATTGGCACTTCAAAACAACAACATACTATCTTGGAGTCCTTGTGTGATGCTGTAGAATAAGCACTGGACTGCTAACCTCAAAGTCAGCAGTTCAAACCCACCAGATGTTCCTTAGAAACTAGACAGGGGCACTGAGAGTCAGAGTCGACGCCATGGCACTTAACAACAACATACTGTTTTAGTTTGTGTTCTAGGAAACAATGACTGACCTGACTGGATATAAGTTTTAGAAGTAAAAGGGCTAATTGTAGTTGTAGAAGAAATAAAGGTTAAAAAAAAAAAAAATCCCTTTAGAACCTTAAGCATATCAAATCTGTTTAGCACATGAAACATAAAATAGAATGTAGTGAAATCAAGGATGAAAAGAATGCCTCCAAACTTGTAATAACTGCTAAAAATAAACAGAATCTTCATTTTAACTCTGAGAGAGATTAACAGCTAAAAAATTTCTCATTTAATCCTTTAGCACATTAAAGTTGTCTTAAAAAGAATCTGTGTTTAATGAGAAAGTACCATAAGGTCAAGTGCTTTATATTTTAAATGCCAAAACAAAAAACCTTGGATTTGACATGCAAATCTGGAGAGAGGTTCAATATGAGTGGATGAATAGGTAGAAAGATCTTGAAATGCTTTTTTTAGCCCTGAAGTTAGAAAGGTGCTAATTTTTTAAAAAGGAAATCAAAGTAAGTACTCTCAGTAGACTGACCACTCTTGTGTGAACCTTTCATACTGACCTGTGGGAAATGATTAGGCTCCCCTGCCTGAGAGTGTGTGGAAAATGATCAATGCTTCTTAAAGAAAAGACTGGTTCTGTTCTTCATAATGTTCAATTTAGTTGAAAAGGTTGGGACAGTGTTAAACTTTTAGAAACTTTGTCTAAGCCAACATTCTAAAATCTAGGCTGGTCAAGAAATATACTGTGCGAAAAATTTACCCACAGGTATCAAATAAAGTGTTGTTGTTGTTAAGTGTCATCTGACCCATAGTGACCCTGTATAGGGTTTCCAAGGAGCAGCTAGTGAGTTTGAACTACCGATCTTGCAGTTCAAATCAACATTGCAGTCTAGCGCATTAACTCCAGATTTGTTGCTCTCTAAAGCCAAAAAGCCAATCCCACTGACAGTGAGTCAGTTTCGAATCATAGCAACCCTATATAGGGTTTCTGATACTATTAATTTTTATGGAAGCAGACAACCACATCTTTCTCTTGCGTCACAGCCTCGGGTGGGATTGTGGTTAGCAGCCCAATACCTAACCTATAATGCCACCAAGGCTTCTTGAGTTGCTTTCATAGTAACACTAAAAGAACCCATAAGCAACCAGCAGCAATACTGTCTCCATACAAGAGATGTGAAGATTTAAAGAAAAAAAATCGTTGAAAGAGTTTTAAGCTATTTTATTTTTGTCTACCAAGTCAAAAGTCAAAGGTAGTTTATTCTTTCACAAGCATTTCTTATTATAGTAGAATTTTGAAATCGCTTCCCTTTGTTGAAGAATTCTTTAAAAGATTTCACATGAAACCCAGGATGTGTGTAACTGCACACTCAGGATTACTATGAAATCTGTCGCTAATCAAACCAACTGATATGATGTTCCTTTCAAGTTCACTGTCTCTGCAATCAAGTCCCTCACTGAAAGAATTGGAAATCACAAGTATAAATCTCTGCAGCAGTAATTGTTTATAAAGTCGTGTAATTGAATCTCTTTAAAAAAAAAAGACACCCTTTTATTTCTCAACCTCTACTTCAAGTGAAAACTCAGCAATTCAATTCATTGGGATTGCTTTTTGGCAGTCTACCCATTGGTTTCACAAAGTACTTTTCAGAAACATATCTCAGGAGTTTATCAACTGGCAGAACGAGTTAACAGGCCAATTGAACTACAGGGTACTCACTGGTTTCCTTTTTTCCCCCCTGATTTACTTTTGATATGTGGTAGAACTACAGACACACTTAAATGTTATTATAGAAAAGTTTCCAAGTCTACATTCTGACTGTTCAACAGTAGCAGTGATATAGAGACAGACTAGGATCAATTCTGTACTTTTTATTCAGGATGACTCCTTTTCTCTTGTAACTAAGAATGCAAAGAACCAAATGGGGTAGCAACAGTAAATACACTGGCAGAAATACAGAAGCTTGCTCCCACTGCAATAGGTGCTCTCCACCACCCCCCTCTCTCTCTCTTTTTTTTATTTGCAAGTCTTTCTAATTTTTAGCAATGCTAGCAGTCTGTACCACACTCAGAGCCATTTACCAGTTAAGTGCAAGAAAACAGGCAAGCATAGCTCAGAAAGATTTACTCCCAAGACTTGGCAGGAATGTTACAGATAAGGCAGTTCAAAACCATTAGCTGCTCTGTGGCAGAAACATGAAATTTTCTGCTATGGCAAAGATTTATAGCGTCACTATGAGTCAGAACTGACTCAATGGCACTTAAAAAAAAACAAACAAAACCAGGGATATTTAAGAAAATCTGGTGACTCTTTGGGTTAGGCATTAAAATGCTAACCACAAGGTAAGCAGTTAAAACCCAAAAGAACAGGCTATCTGCTTCCGTAAGATTGGCAGTCTTGAAAACTCTGTATAGAGTCACTATGAGTCAGAATTGTGTAGATGGCAGTGAGTTTTTTGGTCTAAGGAGTATTTATAACAGTAGATACAGTAATATGATTTGCATTTGACCATTCAACTGCAGGCATGAGAACCAGAACAGAGAGAGTAGGGTTAAATACACATAGATACTGCAGTCTAAATAAATAAAATCCACAACTAGCGGTCTTATGTTGAGCCCAGGCCTGGAGGCTCACCGGATTTCTGCACTGGAACCCCATTTATGCATCTCCTTAGTATTTGAAGGATAGATCAAGCTCCTTGAGGGGCACTTGTTTCCCACAGCTTGGAACTGTCAGAAAGTTAAGACAAGGGCATCTGTAGGCCCCAAAGCCCCAACTGGAGAGCTTTCCTAGCTAATACCCTGATTAGAGATTAACTACTTCTGGGAATGCCTGGGGCAGATTTTAAATGCTCCCCACCTCTCTCGCGATCCGTGCTGTATAAATTAGTCATACTGTAAGCTCTATTTTAGACGCTGTGTACAGTACATATATAGAACCCACAGCGGCGGGAGTCCTGCAGGGTCCCACGGGCCATGAGCAGCGTGGCAAAGGCAGGGGGTTCCCTAGAGACCCTGATCTGACCATTCGAGGTTGCCCCAGCCCAATCCCTCTTTCTAGGCTGGGGAAGGAAAAGCTCTTCGTGCTCCATCCCCCATATCCCTGGAGTGGGGGGGCCTTCACCTCCAACTTGTCGGTCAGCTCCTTGTGCATCTGCTCGTACTGCCGGCTCATGTCCTGGTTCCGCTCGAGCAGCGCCTTGCCCAGCCGAGCCGCCAGCACTAGATCCTTCTCCTTCTGCCGGATCACCGACAGCAGTTCGGGATCCGGGGCGGGTGGCGACTGTGGGTCGTCCCCCTCGGCCGGAGGCCCGGGCTCAGCCTGAGGATGCTCGCCGTGGTCGCACGGCCGCTCCCCGGCTGCCAGCAGCGCCAACTCCTCCTCTAATGCCAGTTCCAGCTCCCCGGGGCCCCCGGGGAAGGAGACCAGGGCGGCGGCGGCGGCGGCGGCGGCGGCACTCCCGAGTGCGTCCCCGGCCGCGGGCGGGAGCTCCATGCAGCAGGCGCTGTCCGGCTCGCCGGGTGCTGAAGTGCGGCCGGCCAAGCCCAGGCAGAAGGCAGACATGGCCCGCGCGCGGAGC
>NW_006408596.1:7362508-7364885 GCF_000296735.1 Chrysochloris asiatica
GGCGCCTGACGCGCGCGGCACCTGTCGCCGCGCCCGCGCGGGATTCGCCAGCTCGCGGGTCTCCTCAGCAGCGCCCAGGTGGCGCCGGCCGCCTTAACTCCTGCGCTGCCTCATGCTCAGACAGCTGCGCGCGCCGCCTGTCGAGGCGGGAGGCGCGGCGCTAATGGTCCCGTCTGCTCCGGAGGCGCAGCCACGCCCCGCCTCTCTTCCACCTCGAGGCGCTGCTCCGCCTTCTGCCTCATTCTCATCTCAGATGGTGGCTCTGCCCCCTACACTGGCACCTCTAGGTACCGCCCAGCCCCCGGCTGGGCTGGCTAAGCTAGGATGGGGAGCGCCTCTGAGTTCGGTGGGGCTCAGCCTTGGGTGACCTCTGGGCGGAGGGGCTGGGAACATTCCTCCCACTCAGGTGTATCCTAGTCAGAATTTAGGTCTGCGTCCCCAGAACAGCTAAGTAGTCAGGAGAGGGAGCCCTGGAAAGCAGGAGGAGGAGCGATGGCTAGGGAATCTCTCGGCATCTTGGTGATGATGACTCAGGGATATGAGGGGTCCAGAAATGTTGAGAGAATGGGGTTATGTGGAGAAAATCGGGAAATAATCTCCCGGACGGAAACATGAAGCAATGAATCTCCCTAAGAGTAGCTACCATGTATTAAGCACTTCCTGTGTGTATCGTGTTAAATGCTTTATATTCATTGAAAACTTAAAGGGACTGCCTTGTTTTCCAGCTCTTGCAAGTTTTCCACCTTTGAAAGGATGCAGTCTTATTACTTTCCTATCCCTCGCTTTGGTAGACAATATTTGCGTTTTCCATTTCTGACATGGATCCGCCTTGCACATGGTTCTGATTTTCTCAGGCTTTACTGTACATTGTACCAATTCATCCTCACTAGAACCTTATATGTAATTACTGCCATTCTCCCCATTTCAGAGGAAGAAATCGAGGCCTGGAGACATGGAGTCATTACAACCAATAGAGTCAGGATTCAGATGCCAGCAAACTGACTTCAGAGATCAGGTAAATCAGTATTCTTTCCTCACATATGAGAAAGGCTGGAGGAAAAGAACTAATAATTTGTCTGTGAACAAGGTGGACAAAGTTACCTAGAAAGTGGCATCAGAAGGATTTCTTGCAGTGAACAAAAAAATATGGAAGAACCTACGGGGTGAATTCCTGTCAGTTCTTGTTTTGTCAGGTTGTTGTCAGGTGCCATCGAGTCGGAAGCGACTCATAGCGACCCCATGCAGAGCAGAAAGAAACAATGTCTGATCCTGGGTCAACCTCACTACTGCTGCCACACTTGACGCCATCAATGCTGCCACCTGGCTGATCCATCTCGGGGGTCTTCCTCTTTTTCTCTGACCCTCCACCTTACCCAGCATGACATCCTTCTCCAGCAACTCTTCTCTCCAGACAACGTGTCCAAAGTAGGAGAGACAAAGCTTAGCCATCTTGGCCTCCAAGGAGCACTCTGGTTGTACTTCTTCCAAAACAGATCTATTGGTACTTTTGGCAGTCCATGGCACTTTCAGTATTCTCCTCCAACACCACAACTCAAAGGCATCAATTCTTGTTAAGACAGGTATTATTTGGTGTCTCCTGTTTTTCTACTTGGATGACAAGTCACTTTTGAGTTGGAGCATACCTTGATTCTTTTCATCCCAGTGAAATTTTGGGACACTAAAAGGCTGAAATGGGTCAAACAGCTTCACATGACATCTTTTGTTAGCTGTCCTTGAGTGGACTCTACCTCATGGCAACCTTGTGAGTAGTAGAATGAAATGTTGCATTGGCATGTTTGAGTCTAGCCAGACAATATTCTATGGTGATCCGTACGGTGTTCATTGGCCTTTCTTACTTAGACTGGAAGCTCTGCTTAAACCTGTCCACCACAGGTGACCGTGCTGGTATTTGACACACCAGTAGAATCAAGTCCAGTATGATAGCAACATGCTAAACTCACTTGACTTATTTCTTATTAAATCAGAGCCTAAACAATATTCAGGTATTCACATTGCTTTCTACGCTGACTGAAGGTAAGAATCCCAAAGTCCTGAGCCTCAGTTGACTTTGCCCACTGCTGATTGGAAAAGAGACAGATAATAGAGTAGTTTTCACATCTGTTTTATAGCTCATTCTCTGTAATTGAAAATACACTGGAATGTTCTAACACTTTTTTATTATGTACCCCTTGAGTAGAAATTGTAGGTGAAATCCTAGCAACTCCCTCTTCTCTTTTTTGAATCACAAAAGGACAAATTTCTCCCTGATCTACACAGTCACACCTATGGAGAGCAAATCAATTTATCAATCAAAAGAGGTTTCATTTCTTTCTTTTTCCTTGATGTAGACATGCAAACTTTTTTTTTTTTTTTTTTT
>NW_006408596.1:7364985-7367008 GCF_000296735.1 Chrysochloris asiatica
TTACAGGGCACATAATCAGTTTCCCATTCAGCCATTCATATGACTTGCTTCATTACATTGATTACAATCCCCTCCATACATCATCAGTCAACAGTGTTTTTCTCCCTATCCTCTTTGACTTTTCTCCTTTTTTTTTGGGAGAAAAACTTTGCCTTTTTGGAATTCACAGTCTCGGCTTTTAGGGAAGGTTTTTACATTTATCTGTGGATATCCAGGGCTCATGTACGCTATTACTGACAAGCATAACTGAATAATCAGATGAGGAACAGTTTGCTATATCTGCTAGGTGGCTAAAGTCTGATCCTCAGAGCCTATGATTTGGACGGTCTGCAACGCTTGGGCCCACAGGGCCTTGAACTCCTGGCAGGGTCTGCATGGTCTACCTCCGTTTCCCCCTTATTTATTATTTGTTTAGGGGACGCTGCCTGTCTTAGGCGGTCAGTGCAAATTCCTCCGTCTTACCTGTCATCGAAACTCATTGCAGCATGGCAATGGCTCTGTCTTAGGTTGCCGAGGTTCCACGTGATCCTTACCCGTCTCTGGTCACACGTCCAGCATAAACAGCCGCCATCCGAAGAAGGCCAGGAGGGAGGAGACTGGGTGGGGACCCCATACAGACATGCAGACTTTTGCTTGCCTTTCTTGAACTCATCTGGTACTCTTATGATGAGCTATTGCAAGGCTAACTCTACCTCTGAGGATCCTCCTTAATCCTTAATCCGTTGCCTAGCCTTCTTGGTGATGATTATATGTCGTCGAGTCAATTCTAACTCACAGCGACGCTGTATAGGGTTTCCAAGGCCGAAAATCTTTACGGGAGCAAAAATCTTTTTCCCACGGAATGGCTGGTAGTTTCATATTGCTGACTGAAATTAGCAGCCCAACTAGTAACCAAAATTTTATATTGTAGGTTTGGATCTAAGTACTGTCTTCCTGTGAATAGACAAGACAAGCTCAAGTTTGGCGAACTATTTAGAATAGTAACTTAAACATTTTGATCTTAGGGTTTCTCTACATTCTTGAAAATTATCAAGGACCTCAAAAACTTTTAGTTATCTGGGTTGCCAACATTTAATCTATTGAAAATGAGAACAGAATTTTAAAATTATTTACTTAGTCATTGAAAAATGCTTATGAACTCTTTATATGTTAACATAAAGAATATGTTTTATGAAAATAAATATATATTCCCAAGCCAAAAAAATTTAGTGTGAATGACAACAGCAAAAATAAAATTATTAAGAAATGTAATGAGGAAAAAAAAATTTAGTGAGAAGAGTGGCACTATTTTATAGTTTTAAAAATCTTTTAAATAATCAGGCTTAATAGAAAAAACTGGGTATTTATGTATGCTTCTCTAGTCAGTCTGTAGTGATGTCATTTTGATTGAAATATAAGAAGAAAACGTAGCCTCTCAAAGGGAGGTGGTTGGGGAAAGAAGAAATATTTTAATAACCTTTTGAGGACATTGTGAATAATATTCTTTGGTATGTCACTAGACCTGGACAAATGAGAAGTTTCTTTAGATTGAATAGATGTGGCATTTAAAACTGTCAATGAAATGCATTGATCTGCCCTCCAATTTGTTTTTGTTTTTGTTTTCAATGTTTTATTGTGAGTTATGTGATAGTTTACATGGGAGAACATTCGTTTTACATTCATCCTATCGTATATTGTTTCATTGCCATGATTACAATCCCCGCCATGTATCATCAACCAACCAAGGTATGCACTATAAGCCTGTCCCCCAGTCATCAGCACACAGCCCCTCTACCTCTCTCTATCTAAAGTCACCAACTGCTCCTTCTCTCCACGTCATCATCTCTGCCTCCAACTCAGGCATCACTGCTTATCTGGGTAGGGTCCTGCTCTCCACTCTTCTTTGTTGATGGTCCCAGGGACCTCCGCTCCTAGATTGAAAAGTTACTCACTCCCCTTCTTGCTATACAACTTCTGTCTTTACATTTCCAACCCTCACAATCAGTCCTGATAACAATTATTCACTATTGTATCACAAGAGACC
>NW_006408596.1:7367390-7369054 GCF_000296735.1 Chrysochloris asiatica
TAGGTGTTCTTGTGCATATATGCCCTCTCTTCTTATCACCTGGATGCTTCACTCTCCACTCTTGCCATCCATTTTGAATGGAACCTTTGCTTGCATGTAATTCTGTAAAAATCTGTATTGGTTATTTGGAAGATACTGACTCACTGAGTTAATCAGCTTTTCCCAATTTCATTGTTGTTGTTGTTAGATGCCATCGTTGTTACACTCCTAGCGACCTTATGCACAATAGAACAAAACACTGCCCCGTCCTGTGCCAGCCTCAGAACCATTGCTACGTTTAAACCCATGGCTGCTGCCACTGTGCCAGTCCATCTTATTGAGGGTTTTCCTCTTTTTCTCCGACCCTTCACTTTACCAAACATGATATCCTTCTCCAGGGACTGGTCTCCCCTGAAAATTGTCTCAAGTATGAGAGACAAAGTGTGCCATCCTGGCTTCTAATGAGCATTCTGGCTGTATTTCTTACAACACAGATTAGTTTGTTCTTTTGGCAGTCCACGATACTTTTAATATTCTCCTTCAACACCATAACTCAAATGCATCGATTTTTCTATGGTCTTCTTTATTCACTGTCCCAATTCCATTACATGTCATCATTATATATTTTAAACTCACATTAATTCATATCTCCACTCATCTCGTTAGGGAAGTCCATCAGTTGTTAAGTTCCATTGAGTCGGTTCCAACTGATAGCAACTCTATATAGGGTTTCCAAGGAGCAGCTGGTGAGTTTGCCATTCTAACTAACCTTGCAGTCCAGCACATTAACCCACAGTGCCACACAAGTCCCATCAGTACTGGGAAGTTGCCAAGAGAAAGAAGTCCATGTAAGTTTTCCAAAATTCCTATTTTCACTTGAAAGCTTGTGTTTTATCATTGTTGACAAAAAGTAATTGTTTTCCTCGACCTGACAGGCTCACTTGTTAATTTAAAAAAAAAAACTTTTTATTATAAATTGAGTGAAATCACTTGCTTATTTTATTTTATTTTTTTCAGTTGCTTTGTGAAGATCTAATTTTAGAACCAGACAAATTTATTTTAGGTTAAGAGAAGTTGACACAAGGCAAAGGTACGTGGGGTGTAAAGGGTAAAAATACAGCATGTAGTTCCCAAATTAAATTTTCCAGACAGTTTGGTATCCAATTATAAATTCATAGTCTATTTTCAGCTTCCCAAATCTCTCTCTCTTTTTTTTTTTTAACTTTTTGTTGTGAATTGAGTGAAGGTTTACAGAGCAGATCATCAGTTTTGCATTGAACAGATGATTTACTTTTGCTTCATTATTTGATTGCAATCCCCTCCATGTACCAACAGTTAACAGCATTTACCTCTATTCACTTTAACCACTGCATTCCTCCTTGTGTCTCCCACCACCCCCATCTTTCCTCTGCCAACCTTCCTCTAGTTGTATATTACCTGCCCTGTCACCAATTTCAACGCATGTCTGCCCTATAGCACATGAATCATTTCCTTCTCCCCCTAAAACCATCATAGATTGTTTCTTTTATCAAGAACCCACCCCCCAGAGACGATGACCTGGAGAGATGGAGTTGTTGGGGACTTTAGACACAGAGAGGGAGAGGAGCTGTGTGCTGATGGCCGGGGGGGCATGCTTGTAGTGTATACCCTTTGGATGGTTGATGATGCATGGAGGGGATTGTAAC
>NW_006408596.1:7369991-7377843 GCF_000296735.1 Chrysochloris asiatica
GTTCTTGTCCACGGGCTTAGGAGTCCCCAGGTCTCTGCACGCTTTGGACCAACCAGCCCTTCCTCTTCTCTCTCTCATTCTCAAAGTGAGTCTATGGAACGTGATCGAACTCAGTACATATCTTCATTGCTGCCTTTCCCCCAGTTCCACTCACAAGTAGACCAATGTGGTTGCTGTGGTTGCCAGCAAGCTTACATGCCTGCTCATGTATTCCCTTTGAGTTTCAGTCTTAGAAGGGGGTTTATCCTGAAGGGACTTGATTGCTTGCTTTGATGGCTCCCTTGTGAACAATTTGCTTATTCTTGTAGTAGCCAATCAGACTGCTGTTTTTGTTTTTGATTTTTTTCATGCTGGTCTTTCTTTTAAGAAGTATCATCTGTTGTTCTAGCTCCTCCAGGCTGGTCTGTATGTCCTTTCAAGTAGGAATGTCCCACCTCAGAAAGTTCTGGATGTAACTCAGACTTCCACCTAAGGTCCTATACACTACAAAGGCTCCACAAGATGCTTATTTCATTGGGCAAGTTCTAGAACCCCTTTCAGTATTCCAGTCAGTTATAGGTTGAAGTTGGGCTTACAGCTTGCTTAATTTTTGAAAACAAAAAATATCTGTCAAATCCAGATACCGTAATTTGTCAATCACTCTTTCAAACACATTTGGTGTTTTCTGGAAGGAAAAACAAAAAATACACTTATTCAGCTTGCAGCTCAAACAGTGGCACAAAGGCTTTTCCTCAAGACAACCATCGTACTTTATTCAGTATGCAGCAGAAGTGCTTACCGGTACTTCTTATCCCACCACGTGGAATATTACAGTATGAAAGATGTACTCTCAAGGATCAGGATTTAATAAAAATAATAAATGTTTCCTGTTTTGTGATAAACAGTAAAAAAAAAAAGAAAGCAAAAAGGGAACCGTGCTTTCTCTCCCACTGTGAATACATGATAGGGAGAATGTTATGGCGGCCAATACAGTGTGGTGCCTCTACTTGATTCATTCTATGCGGTCAGCAGATTGAACCACTGCTTTTGTATAGATTTTTCACCACAGTGAAAACTGAAAATAGTATTAAGCAATTAATATTATTATGAATTTTAGTTTTATTATTGTTAATAATACACCAACCACCACAGTATTTGACAAACTGACAGATGCCTAGTAGATATTCTGGTGCTGTCTGACAGTGTTCCACTGCTATTTGTAAGGTTTTCAGTGGCTAAACATTCAGAAGTAGTCCACCTCTTCTTCTTGCTAGTCAGCCTTAGCCTGGAAGTTCACCTGTAACCTGTCCACCATGGGTGACCCTGTAGGCATTCAAAATAACTGGTGGCATAGCTTCCAGTATCACAATGTGTGCCAGGGTCGTAGTCTTTCACCATACTTACAAAACATGCATGTTGAGCAAATAAGCTGAGAAGCTGGATTATATGAAGAAGAATGTGGCATCCGGACTGGAGGAAGATTCATTAACAGCATTTGAAACTTTGCTTGTTGAAAACCAAGAGGATTTAAAATGATTACTGATGAACATAAAAAACCATATAGCCTTCAGTATGAGTTGTACCTCAATGTAAAGAAAACAAAAATCTTCACCACTGGACCATTAAATGACATCTTGATACATGGAGAAAAGATTGAAGTTGTCCAAAATTTCATTTTGCTTGCATCCACAATCAACACTCATGGAAGCAGCAGTCAAGAAATCAAACGATGTATTGCATTAGGCGAATCTACTTCACAAGAAATCATTAAAGTATTCAGGAACAAAGATGTCTGAGGACTAAGGTTCGTCTGATCCAAGCCCTGATATTTTCAATAGCCTCATATGCATGTCAAAGTTGGACAGTGGGTAAGGAAGACCATGGAAGAACTGATGCATTAGAGTTATGGTATTGGAAAAGAATATTAAAAATGCCATGGACTTCCAGAAGAACAAACATCTGTGTTGGAAGAAGTACAACCAGAATACTCCTTAGAAGCTAAGATGGCCAAACTTCATCTATCATACTTTGGACAGTCCCTGGAGAAGGACATCATGCTTGTTAAAGTGGAGGGTCAGAAAAAGAGGCAGACCCCCAACAAGGTGGATTGGCACAGTGGCAGCAGCAATGGACTCAAGTGTAACAAGGATTTGAGGTTGGTGCAACACCAGGCAGTGTTTCATTCTGTTGTACGAAAGTTGCTGTGAGTCAAAGCCAACTCAATGACACCTAACAACAATAACATTAATAAAATTAAAATTATTATCAATGGCATTATTATCAAAATAGTTTTGACTTCATATTTCTCCTGAGAGGGTTTTAGGAAACCCCAGGAATCAGTGAACCACATTTTGAGAACCGCTGATGTAGAGCTATTCAAGACCATTAGATTTGCCTTAAACTCAGCAGAATAAGCAAGTACCTGCCTTCTTGTTGTTGTTGTTGTTAGGTACCATCAAGTTGGTTGTGAACCTATGCACAACAGAATGGAACACTATCCGGTCCTGGGCCAACGTCACAGTCGTTGCTACGCTTGACCCAATTGATGCTGCCACTTTGCCAGTCCATCTCGTTGACGATCTTCCTCTTTTTTTCTAACCCTTCACCTTACCAAACATGATATCCTTCTGTAGTGACTGGTCCCTCCTGATGTACGTGCCTGCCTACGTAGGAATTAATGTCAAAGTTTAATATTCATCAATGCAGAGTTATGAAATAACTTATTATTAGGTTATAATAAGCTTATTATTTATTTTATTTATTTATTTTTAAGCTTATTATTTTGCTTTCTCTGTGGATATTATTGCAGAATAATACTAGCTGGTGTGGTGCTGTAGAACAATGCAGTGGACCACAAAGTTGGTTTGAACTACAGGGTCAGTGGTTCAAACTCACCAGTTGCTCCTTGGAAACCCTATACAGGCTTGCTATGAGTTGGAACTGACTCAACAGCACTTAACAAGGACAGCAAAGTATATTGAGTATTATGTTCCTTAGATCCTTTCTTTAACATTTATCTCCTTTAATTTTCATGATGACCTTGTAATGTAGGGATGTACAATATGCTAGTACGTGATTCTGTAATGCTAAGTGCTTCAGGTGAGTCTGACTCCAAAGTGTTTCTTCTTAGTGACTATACCTTCGTGTTTTCATCAGTATATGTATTCCATTAAAATACCTTTGCGTGGATGTTGATTTTGCTCCCTGTAAATTTGTCTATGATTTCTCTTAATGTATCTTGGTTTGGCACTGTAGGATAAGCACTGGTTGGCAGTTAAAACCCACCAGCCACTCTTTGGAAAGTGTATACAGGGTAGCTATGAGTTGGAACTGACTTGAAGCACTTAACAACAATGTACCATAGGTACATTTCCAACTAAGCGTTACTACATCACTAAGCACTAAAACTTGGGAGTTTCCTTCTTAGAAATCCTGGGGTAACTTACTAAATATGACATCACTCATAGAATTTTCCCAAGTTGTTTATTAACATCTTGATCGGTAAAAACTGGAAAGTGTAAAAGACAAAACATTTTCGAGAAAATTTGTTTTTGAAAAGTCATGTGTTGAAGAAACATGAGGAGCTGGCAAAATACGTGATAAAGCAACCCTATGTTTGATATTTTCATTTAGCAATGACAAGTGTGTGCTTTTTTAAAAAAGTTGTGTATTTTATTTATGAACCAGTTGTGGAATACGAATCTCAAACATCTACTCCAAAAAACATTAGATATTATCTAAAAGCTTTCAATATTTTTTTAGGGGTGAATGTTTTAATTGCTGGTTATATATATATTCCATTGGCACCCTGGTATGGTGCTGTGGTTTAAAATGCGCTGGACTGCAAAGTTGGTTTGAACTGCAAAGTGGGTGGTTCAAGCTCCCCAGCTGTTCCTCAGAAACCCTATACAGGGTCGCTGTGGGTTGGAACTGACTTGATGGTGTTTAATAGCAACAACAACAATATATTCCATTGATGAGGGAGGGATCCCTTCCTATGGGTAAACCAACCTAAACCTACTGTCATTGAATCCATTCCCACCTCATAGGGACCCTATAGAACACAGTAGAACTGCCCCATAGGGTTTTCAAGGTTATCAATCCAATGAGAGCAGACAGGCTTATTTCTTTCCAATGGAGTGGCTGGTGGATCTGAACCACCAACACTGTAGTTAGCACTGTAATGCGTAACCTACTGTACCTCCAGGACTCCTTTCCAAGATTTAGGGGATGACTAAATATGTAACAACCAATTCTGGACAAATGAGATGTTGTTAAGTGCTGTTGAGTTGATTCCAACTTATAGCAACCCTGTATAGGATTTCCAAGAAGCAGCTGGTGGATTCAAACCACCAAGCTTGTGGTTAGCAGTCCAGTGCTTATCTTAAAGCACCACATCAGTATTTGGATAGATGAGATAGGCAGCAGTTTGTTAGGCATGAGTGCTAGCAGGAAGGAAGACACCACATGCCAGCCGGGCCCCACGGAGCCGGCTCTGGGAAGCAGAGTGAGCAGCCAGGTGCTCTTGGTAGTATCAAGAGGCTCTGAGACTTTGTAGTATCAAGAGGCTGAGGGGGCCCTTGGTTCCCACCACAGGGCATGACTGGCTTGAGTATTGTTGCAGTTTGGCAGGGAACTGAAACCTGCTACTCAGGGCTATGAGGAACGGTACCTGGTCCCTTTGATAATGACATTGTTGGGCTGCAGGACTTCATCCCATGGGGCACAGTGGGAAGGGAAACTGGCAGTTAGGCCATTTGAAAACCTCTTGCTTTTATCAGATGTCAAAGCACTACATAATACTAAGCCTTTATTTCATTTTTGGGCCTTATTGGTATCGGTTTGGAGCGCAGGACCTTAAGGTCAGTTTGAAACACAAGAATGGGGATGCAAACTCACCGGTTGCTTTTTGGAAACCCTTTACTGGGTTGCTATGAGTTGGAACCCACTCAGTGGCACTTCACAACAACAAATATCATTTCAGAGTTTTTTAAAAACAAACAAACACTTATTGTGATTTGTAAGGTGCACTGGTTATAAGTCAGAACTACTAATCTCAAAGTCAGTAGTTCGAAACTACTAGCCGTTCCATTGGACAAAAATGAGGCTTTCTGCTCCCCTAAAGATTTATAGTCTCAGAAACCCTATTCAGGCTTGCTATGAGTTGGAACTGACTCCCCGGCACACCACCACCACCATTGTGCTTTCTTATTGTTTTTAAGTACTGTCAAGTCGGTTCTGTCTCATAGTGACCTGTATAGGGTTTCTGAGCAGTGACTGGTGGTTTTGAACTGCCGATCTTATGGTTAGCTGTCCAGTGCTTCTCCTACAACACCACACCAGGATTCCTTATTGTGCTTTAGGTGAAAGTTTTCCTAGCAGATTCGTTTTCCAGTCAATAGTTCACCCACAAATTTTCTGCAACATAGTTAGCAATTCCTGCCATGTGTTCGCACTGTCTCTGTTTCCTCTCTGGGTTCCTTGTTTCTGTTCATCTGGTTTTCTTGTTCATTTGGTTCTGGGCAAATGTTGTCCTTTTGGTCTAGAATAGAGGATTTCTCTTAGAAGCACATTCTTCATTGTTGATTTTATATTCTCATCTATTATTTGATTGAAAGGTGGCCTCTGGGAATGTCCTCGGTGTCAGGTTGGAAGCTTGTCTCAGGGCAATAGTTTTGAGGGCCCCTCTAGTCTCTTTCAGACAAGTTAACTGTTCTGTTTTGCTTTTTGTGTTTTTTTTAATTCAAATTTTGTTCTATACCTCTCATCCATTATAACCAGGACCTTCTATTTTGCTCTTGGTCAGAGCGGTCAGTCGTCGTAACTGGGCACTATCTAGTTTTTCTGGTTTCATGTTAGAAGATGCTGTGTTGTTTTGGAGTAATTGCTTTGTGGGGTCGTTGTTTAGTTGTTGTTGTTGTTCTTTATTGCACAGAGGAAGAGACCAGTAGTTGCTTCTTGGGTGGTCACTGGAAAGCATGTAAGACCCCAAATGCTACTTTCCAGAATAGGATGTAGAACATTATTATTCTTATTATTTTAACTTTTTTTCCAATTTTTTAATGTGAATTGAGAGAAGGTTTAAAGAGCAAATCATCAGTTTTAAATTCAAATCCTATACTTTGCTTCATTACATGGTTGCAGTCCCCTCCATGTACCAACATTTAACAGCATTTCCCTCTATCTCCTTTATCTATTGGATCCCTGTTTCTCCCGCCACCTTCATCTTTCCTCTGCCAACCTGTTATATATTGCTTGCCCTATCACCCATGTTAACATGTGTCTACCCTCTAGCCCGGGAGTACTGGTGTGGCGCTGTGGGTTAATGCGCCAGACTGCAAAGTCATTTGAATCGCAAGGTCGGCAGGTCAATTTACCAGTCACTCCTTGGAAACCACCCTATACAGGGTCACTATGGGTCAAAATCAACTCAACAGCGCTTAACAGCAACAAGCCTCTAACCTGTAAATAATTTTCCCTTCTCGCCCCCATAACCATCACAGATGGTTTCTTTTATCAAGGAAACATTCTTTTTAACGTTTTACAACATTGGTCTCATAGAATGTTTGTCCTTTTGTGACTGACTAATTTCACTCAGCATAATGTTCTCTAGATTCAACCATATTGTGAGGTGTTTCACAGATTCATCATTATTCTTCAACATTTTGTAGCATTCCATTTTTTGTATGTACCAAAGTTTGTTTAGCTGTTCTTCTACTGGGCATTTAGGCTGTCTCCATCTTTTTGCTATGTCTCTTGTAGACAGCATATTGAAGGACCTAGTTTTCTTATCCATTCTGCTCTCTGTGTCTGTGTTTCCCTCCCCACTCATTCTGCGACTAAGCACACTCATGAAAGCTTGTATGTCAGCCACTTCATGGCTTTGTAGCAGCCCCCCTCCCCATTTTTGATATCCAATGTCTAAATTTCTTATCCCTGTCAACCTAGTACACTGAGGAAACAAGGTTGTTCCTTGATATGAAGAATCCTTCCATTCTGGTTGGAATTTTGAGTCACTGCATTTATAGGCAAAGTCTAGTTTGTCACATTGTAGCAATTTGCACTTGTTCTCAGTGTCAAATATCTTTCTTTCCTGGGTTCGAGTTCTGGTCAACTAGCCATCCAAACTAGGTCAAATGGGTATTAGCTGCAAGTTTGGGAATTCACACACACCTCCCTTCAGTTCAGACCAGCTGGCCACTTCACTCAACCCCAGTCCCCAGGGGTTAGGTTAGTGCCCCATGGGCTCAGGATAGAACACTGTTTTTGTTTTGTTTTGTTTTGTTTTTTTTGACTGTAGAATTTATTTTAATCAACTTGTAGAAAGAAATACATTATTCTTTGACACAATCTCCTTGTTATTCAGTTCAGTTTGTCCATCTGTCAACAAACTTTTGTATTCCCTTATTAAAAAATGTTTTAGGTTGAGCTGCGAGCCACAAATGTATCACTGTCTTAACTACTTCATCAGAGGTGACTCTTTGTCCTCAAAGAGCTGCTTTCAGAGAAAGACAGCGGCTCGCAGCTCAGCCTACAGCATTTAAAAAAATATTTTATTGTGAATTATGTGATAGTTTACATGGGCAAACATTAGTTTTACATTCATTCTATTGTATATCGTTTCATGCCATGGTTACAATCCCCTTCATGCATCATCAGCCAACCAAAGCGTATACACTACAAGCCTGCCCCCTGGTCGTCAGCACACAGTCCCTCTCCCTCTCTGGGTCTAAAGTCACCAGCTGCTCCATCTCTCCGCGTCATCTGCCTCCATCTCAGGCATCACTGCTTCTCTGGGTAGGGTCCCACTCTCCGCTCTTTTCCCTTGATGGTCCCAGGGACCTCTGCTCCTAGGCTGAAAAGTTAATCACTC
>NW_006408596.1:7382843-7384454 GCF_000296735.1 Chrysochloris asiatica
CTGATAACGGGAGCTTCACTATGGTTGCTGTTTATTCTTATTTACCTCTCAGTGTCTTCTTTCGCCTTGGTCCCATTGTGCTGACTTCATTCACACTAAGTATTGCCTTTCCCTTCAGAATTAACTTTTTTTTTTTTAACTTTCCTTGATAATTTTTATTATTATTATTTTTTTTATAAAATTGCTTTATTGCAATTTCAAGATGCTGTTTTAAAATACATGTTTTAAAATTTTTCATGTGGATGTCTTAGAGTGGAAGTTTTTTGTTTTAAACTTTCTGTTGTAAATTGGATAAAGATTTACAGAGCAGATAATCAGTTTTACATTAGACATACAGTTCTTAAGATAGCACTTACATACTACTGTCTAGTTTGTGATTCTCCCTCCCCTCCCTGGTAACCATCAAAGAATATTTCTTTCTATGTATGCACTCTTGTTGGGTTTTTGTAATAGTAGTTTCATGCAATGTTTGTTCTTTTGTGTGTGACTTGTTATACAGTCAGCATAATGTCCTCCAGATTAATCCATGTTGTAAGATATTTTGGTCATTTATTATGATTCCTTATTGTTCTGTAGTATTCTATTGTATGTATAGACCCCAGTTTATTTCTATTACTCCTATATCATTGTGGTGAACTGCCTTGGTTTGCATGTTGCTGTGATGCTGGAAGCTATGCCACTGGTATTTTGAATGCCAGCATTCACCCATGATGGTCAGGTTTCAGATGAACTTCCAGACTAAGACAGACTAGGAAGAAGGAGAGGCTTCTCCTGAATATTTAGTGATTGGAAGCCGTATAAACAACATTGCAACACTGTCACGTCATTTAAGAATATTGACTCTAGAAACATGATGAATAGCACCAGATTGTCAGCTCTAGTGCCAGAAGATGAAACCCTCAGCTTGGAAGGCACTCAGAATAAGACGGTGGAAGAGCTTCCTCCTCAGAGTAGAGCTGACTATAATAATATGAATGTAATAAAGCTTTTGGGACCTTCATTTGCTAACGGGGCACAACTCAAAATGAGAAGAAGCAGTTGGAAACATCCATTAATAACTGGAACATGGAATGTTGTATAAATCTAGGAAAATTGCAAGTTGTCAAAAATGAAATGGAACACAGAAGCATTTATATCCTAGGCATTAATGAGCTGAAAAAAAACTGGTATTGGCCATTTTGAATCTATAATCACATGGTTTTACTATGCTAGGAATGACAAATTAAAGAAGAATGGCATCACGTTCATCATCAAAAAGAACATTTCAAGATCCATCTTGAAGTATAGTGCTATCTGTGATAGGATAATATCCATATGCCTACAAAGAAGACAAGTTAATGCCATTATTATTTAAATTTATGCAGCAAATACTAAAGGCAGTGATGATAATTTTTAAGAATTCTGCCAATTTCTTCATTCTGAAATTCATCAAACATGCCATCTAGATTTATTGATAATTACTGGCAATTGGAAACAAAGAGAAGCATCAGTAGTTGGAAAATATGGCCTTGATGCTGGAGATTGCATAATAGAATTTTGCAAGACCAGTGACTTGTTCATTGCAAATACCTTTTTAAAAAAACATCAAACAGGACTATACACATGGACTTC
>NW_006408596.1:7385534-7393127 GCF_000296735.1 Chrysochloris asiatica
GATCATGACAAGCTATGGACAACGTTGTAGAGAATGAGTATTCAGGAACACTTAATTGTACTCATGAGGAACCTGTACATAGACCAATGGACAATTGTTCAAACAGGAGGAGTCACTGAATGGTTTAAAACCAGGAAAGGTATATGCCAGGGTTGTATTATTTCACTATATTATTCAATCTGTAGGCTGAGCAAATAATGTGAGAAACTGGATTATATAAAGAAGAATGTGGCATCAGGATTAAGGGTAGATTTATGAACAGACTGCAATATGCACATGATACAACCTTGTTTGCTGAAAGCAAAGAGGACTTAAAATATTTTCTAATGAAGATCAAAGACCATAGCCATAGTATGAATTGCACCTCAGTGTAAAGAAAACAAAAGTCCTCCCCATTGGACCAATAAATAACATCATGATAAATGGAGAAAAGATTGAAGCTGTCAAAGACTTCATTTTGCATGGATACACCATCAACTCATGGAAGCAGCAGTCAGGAAATCAAACAACATCTCACATTAGACAGATATGCTTCACAAGACGTCTTTAAAGTGTTCAATAGCTAAGATGTCAGTTTGAGCACTTAAGTGTGTCTGACCCGTGCCATGATATTTTCAGTAGCTTCATATGCATGTGAAAGTTGGACACTGAATAAGGAAGACCGGGAAGAATTGATGCATTTGAGTTATGGTGTTGGAGAGGAATATTAAAGGTTCTATGGACTGCCAGAAGACACAGAAACAAATCTGTGTTGGAAGAAGTACAACCACAATGTTCTTTTGAAGCCGAGATAGCCACACTACATCTCTCATACTGTGGACATATTATCAGGAGGGACTAGTCCCTGGAGAAGGATATCATGCTTGGTAAATTGTAGAGTCAATGAAAAAGAGGGAGATCCTCAATGAGATGAATTGACATAGTGGCAGCAGCAGTGGTTCAAGCATAGCAGCAGTTGTGAAGATGGCGAAGGACCAGGTGGTATTTTGTTCTGTTGTACAGAGGGGATGCTATGAGTTGATGGCAATTAACAACAACCATAGTTTATGCATTTTTGGACATCTAGGTTGCTTCCATCTTTTTGCTATTGTGAATAGTGCAGTGATGAACATGGGTATGCATATGTACATATTTATGTTACTGCTCTTATTTCTCTAGAATATATACTTGGGATTGCTGGATCAGATGGTATTTCTATTTCTGCCTTTCAAAGAAAGTGCCCTATTGTTTTCTGTTCTGATTGTACCGTTTTGCAGTTGCTCCCATCTTTCTCTTTTCGTCTTGGTTCCTTATCTCTCTCTTCAATCTTTTCAGTGTCTTCTGCTGAGCCCCTACATCCACCCTGAACTTCCTTTTCCAGATCACCATAATTTTATTGTTGCTAGCTGCCATTGGACCTTTCCCCAATTCCTGGTGACCTCATGTGTAATAGAGAGCCGTTGTTATATATGGTTTTCTAATTTTTTGCTTTGTTTTGTTTTTGGTGAGATGATATCTCATTGTTGTTTTGATTCGCATCTCTCCAATGACTCTAATTTGGAGTCCTGGTGTGCCACTGTGGGTTAATGCACTGGACTCAAAGTCATTTTGAACTGCAGTGTTGGTGGTTCAAGCTCACCAGCTGCTCCTTGGAAACTCCATGCAAGGTCACTATTGGTCGGAACCGACTTAACAGAACTTCACAACAACAGTAAATGACTTCATGGAGTCCTCGTGTGGAGCTATAGCATAAGCACTGGACAGAAAGGTCGTTTGATTCCTAAGGTTGGTGATTCATGCTCACTCACTACACCTTGGAAAGCCTGTATAGGGTCACTATGACCTGGAACCAACTTGATGCCACTTAACAACAACAGTGACTCTATGGAATCCTGGTGTGGTCCTGTAGGATAAGCACTGTACCGCAAGGTCAGTTTGAACCACAAGATTGGTGGTTCAAACTCACCAGCTGTTCCATGGAAGCTCTATACAGGGTCGCTATGTGTCCAAACTGACTCAGTGACATTACTCAATGACATTGAACAGCAGTAACAGGAACAAAAGTGACTCCATATGATAAGCACTGGACTGTGATCCATAAGGTCCATGGTTCAAGCTCACCAGCTGCTTTACAGGAGAAAGATGATGTTTTCCGCTTCCAAAAAGATTCTCCCCCCCACAGACTGAATGCATCTGAACCCCTATACATGGTAACTATGAGTCGGAACTGACTTGATGGTGCGTAACAACAACAGTGACTCCTTGGAAACCCTGTGCAGGGTTGTTATGAGTCAGAAGCTCAATAACAATAGTAACAACAATGGCTCATGATCTTAAGCATATCTTCGTGTGTTTGTTAGCCGTCTGTCTGTCTTCTTTGGTGAAGTGTCTATGCCTTTTGACTTTTTAAAATGCAACAGCTTGTCTTTTCTGTTGTGGTTGTTGTTGAAGTGTTCGGTATAGACCCTTGCTGGATGTGTCATAACCAATTTTTTTTCCTTACTCTGTAGATTGTCGTTTTACTTTTGTGGAAAAACCTTTCAATGAACAGAATGTTTATTTTTTTTTTAAAGATCCCAGTTATCAAGTTTATCTTGAACCTTGATTTTAGACCTCATACCACTGTGGTACTGTGGGTAAACTCACTAGACTGCTAGCTTCAGACCCACGAGTCGCTCCTCGGAAACCCTTTAGAGAGTCACTGTGAGTTGGAACCAACTGCATGGTACTTAACAACAACACACCACAGTGAATTAGTTCAGCAGTTCCCCAAATGGCATGTGTTTTCCTTGGTGGTTTTCAGCTTAATTTGGGGGGAGAAACATGTACTTCCAGCAGACCCCTGCCCTGCCGTGTGTGCCCCAGCTTGCCTTGCTGGGACCCCTTCCAAGCTCCAACTCACGACCATAGCAACCCCTCCCACCTTTCCATTCTCACTTTGACAGCGCCCCACCCCACCCCACCCCCAATCTCTCTCCTCAATCTTCTCAGTGTCTTCTCCTGGACCTCCGTGCCCAGCCTGCACTTCTTTACCCATTTCCCAGATCACCATGTTGTTGTCATTAGCTGCCAGTACAGAGTAGAGACCTCCTCTATAGGGGTGTCTTGACTGTAATCTTTATGGAAGTGACTTGTCATATCTTTTCTTCCAGAGCTGCTGAGTAAACTCGAAGCACCAGCCTTTGGATTAGCAGTCACTTGCAAAATGCTTGCGGTATTGAATTGGTGTATGTAGGCTCTCCATTTCCTCACCCCCTCAAGCTGCACCTTTTGCTCAGGGCTTGGTGAGCTGCTTGCTTACTTAGTTGAAATCTAAACAATCTTTAATTGAAGACTCATCTTGCTCCTGATATATACAAGAGTCCTGACTTCCTCTTTCCCATTCTCTCCTCTCCTGTCACCATCACTGCTCAGCTCTTTTCTTCTAGGAGACAGCTTCCTTCTCCAAGAATTTGCCCAATTCCCAGTCCAGCTACCTTTGACCCCTGCTCATTGTTTCCTGACCACTGCTGTTTTTAGCTGCATTCCTATTTCTTTCCATCTTAAGCTGGCATTTCCAACCTTTCCCTTAATGATTGACAGCATGGACTCCTAAGCCAGACTTGGCAATTTGTGAGCTCAGTGACTTTGGACCTTGTATATGTCCATGTCCTCATTTTTGAAGTGGGAATAATCATAACTAGTTGCTGTTGAGTCAGTGCCAACTCATGGCAACCCTATGTATGTCCAAATAGGTGGATTTTTTACAAGCTCATCACTAGTCTTTTTTGCCAAGGCATCTCTGGGTGGACTTCAGCCTCCAATGTTTCAGTCAGCAGTCAAGCATGTTAACAGTTTGTAAAACCCAGGATGCCTACCAACTAAGACATTTGTAAAGGGGAAAAGATTTCATATATGTAAAGCCCTTAAAATGGTGCCCAGCATGTTAATGTACAATGTGTACGTTCAATACATAAATATGTACATAAAATAACTGAGTGTGGAACTCTCCCTGTGAGACTATAATCTTTCTTACCTTCCACTTCTGCCTTCTTTTCTCTTACATACCTGGCCTTTATTTTGAAAATTACATAAATTAAAAAGTGAGTCAGTTTAAGTAAAATTGTAAATAAAAAGGTAGATTCACGTTGAGCCTGACGAAAATCATGTTATTGCTGTTAAGTGCTGTCGAGTCAGTTCCAACTCATAGCGACACCTTATTGGGGTTCCTAGGCTTTGAAGAAATATTTTCAAGAGCAGAAATTCTCATCTTTCTCCTGCGGAGTGACTTGTGGGCTCAAACCTCCAATCTTATCGTTCCCAGTCTAATGCTTATCCAGTGGACCATAGTCTTCTCCCAAATCATAATGATGTCATACAAATTAATGAAAGTGAGGTGTTCTGGTTAATGTGCACGTTAGTCATCTGTGTACATCTGAGCAGGACATTTAATATGCCTGAACTTTGGTTTCCTCATCTGTTTGGGAAGAGGAGGGACCTTGGTGGCACAGTAGATTAAGTGTTGGACTACTAATCGAAAGATCGGAAGTTGAAATGCACCAGCCGCTCACTGAGAAAAAGATGAGGCAGTCTGCTTCTACAAAGACTTACAGCCTTGGAAACCGTTTGGGATAGTTCTCCTCAGTCCTATAGGGTCACTATGAGTTTAAATCAACTTCTCAGCAGTGGGTTTATGGTAAGAGGTTGGGCTGGTTGATCATCATCCCTTAGTTCTTTAAACCAGTGGTTCTTAGCACAGGGTGATTTCCTGGAGGTATTGGACAAAATCTGGAGATACACTTGGGAGGGGGTAGAAGTCAGGAACGCTGTTAAAATCCTACAATGCAAGAGACAGCCCCTGCTCCCCACAACAAGACTGATCTATCCATCTGCAAATGTCCATAGTGGTGAGACTGAGAAGCTCTGATCTAGGTTTCTACAACCTACTTGATCATGCAGTTTGTTGCCTGAGAAAGATCCAAATGGGCTCTACACAAGGGAGGCCATGATGGAAACCCAAGGGTGTTTTAGGCAACTTTTAGGAATTCCCTTCTGGGAAACCAGCCCATAATAGAGCCATACCAATTAGGCAAATAAGCAAAGAAACAAAAAACTCTGTTTTTGGCTAAATTGCTTCCAATATTAACAAAGCTCCCCTCCCTCTTGTAACGATTTGCCTCTCTCCTTAGTCCAGACTCATCAGGAAATGACTGCTTTATGCTCAAATGTTGGCTTCCTTTTGTTCTTCTAATACCCATAGCTAGAAAGATTTGTGATTTAATCTTCTTGGTGTTTCTATTTCCTTGCTTCTTTTCAATGATATTGGCCCCAAACACATTGCTGATGTGTTTTGTGACATATATCATTCATCTGAAGTGGTTTTTAAACATTTCCTGTTTTTATTGCATTCCAAGAATTTAACAAACATTTGTCATATATTGTTCTATCCCCATCACATTCTGGTTTAATTTGTTGGCAGGCAAATTATTTATAGCTGTTGATACTGTTCATATTAATATTGTTCATGAAGTGAATTCTCTCCCCCACCCCTTTCTCTCTCTTTCTTTTTTATTGTTGTCAGCTTCATAACAGGACAAAACATTATAGAAATCGTATATTGTCTAGTTGCCAGGGCAACTAAAAACATGTGCTGGTAGAGAGGCAAAATGCCTTTAATCTACTTTTCATAATAGGTACTATCACTGCTGCTACTGTTTTTCTCAAGAAGCCTTTCTAGGCTTCTTGGTCACTTCCTGTAATCAAAGAAATTGTCCTTTTTTTCTGAAGGGTCAAGGTTTGTATAGCTAGCTATGTTTGTGTTGTGTCTATGGTGTATATATGAATGTAGGATATATACGTGATTGATTAAGTGTTCTCAGAAGAGAGTTTTATACCCCAGCAAGTATTGGTAATTTAATTTATACTTGATCATAATTGAGAGAAATAAATTTATTTGTATATCAAACATTTTTTTGTACATCGACTAGGAGGCAATCGTTTGAACAGAACAAGGGATTATACTGAATAGTTTCAAATCAGGAAAGATGTGTGTCAGGGTTGTTTTTGTTAAGTGCCATCAAATCGGGTTCGACTCACAGCCACCCGGTATAGGTTTCCGAGGAGCAGTTGGTGAGTTTGAACCACTGACTTTGTAGTACCAACAACCTTGTCGTCCAGTGCTTATCCTACAGTGCCACACCAGGATTCCTTGTCAGGTTATATACTTATATATTTATTCAGTCTGTATACTGAACAAATAATACAAGAAGTTGGACTATATGAACTGAAGTTTAACATTACGCTAGGAGGAAGGCTCATTAGCAACCTGCAATATGCAGCTGACAAAATTTTGCTTGCTGAAAGTAAAGAGGACTTGAAGCACAGTCTTCAATATGGATTCCAACTCAATGTAAAGAAAGCAAAAATCTTTACAACTGGAGCAATAAACAGCATCATGATCAATGGAGGAAAGATTGAAGTTTATTTTATTTGAATCCACAATCAGTCACAGCAGTCAAGAAATCAGATGACGTATTGCATCAGGCTAATTGGCTGCACAAGACCTCTTTAAAGTATTCAAGAGCAAAGATGTCACTTTGAGGACTAACGTGTTACTGACCCAAGCCAGGGTATTTTCATTCACCTCATATACATGTGATAGCTAATGAATGAGGAAGACAGAAGAACTGATGCATTGGAATTGTGAAGAACAAACAGGTCTGTCCTGGAAGAAGTACAGCCAGAATGTTTTTTTTAAAAGGTAGGATGGTGAGACTTTGTCTTGTGTACGTTGGATATTTTATCAGAAGTGACCAGTACCTGGAGAAGGGCACCATGCTTGGTAAATAGAGGGAAAAAGAGAAAGGCTATCAATGAGACGGATTGACACAGTGGCTGCAACATTGAACTCAGTCGTCACAATTGTGAAAATTCTGCAGGACCAGGCAGTGTTTCAGTCTGATGTGCAGAGGGTCGCTATGAGTCGGAACCAACTCAACAGAACCTAACAAAAACACATGTTTTATGGGCAAATTAAGATATTGAAGTTTCAAACTTATAAGGAAATCCTATAAATTTTGTATTTATCAAGGTGGTCAGCCAGTAGGTTTTTACTGAGTTGCCAGTGTAAATTCGTACCAGGATCAGTGTTAGCATTATACAAGACCTCTAGGGCTTATAAACATGGCCCCACCGGTAAGCAGTGGTCAAATGGAACATTAACCATTGTCATCACTGCTTCTTCATCCATGGCTTGTTGTTGTTGTGTTGTTAAGTGCCATTGAGTCGCTTCTGACTCATGGAGACCCTGTACAGGGTTTCTGAAGTATAGCTGGTGAGTTTGAACCACTGACCTTGTGGTTAGCAGTCCAGTATTTATCCTACAGCGCCATACTAGGAGTCATTTAAGGTTGGGTAAGTGGAAAGACAACCCGACCTCTATTCAAATCCTGACTCTGCTCATTATTAGCTACAGGATCTTAGGCAAAGACCCTTAACATCTCAGAACCTCTGTTTCCTCTTCTATCAGTGGGGGTAATGATACCTATGAAGAAGAGTTGTTGGGATTTTAAGCAGGATATGTATGTTAATCCTCTTACTGCTTGGATTGTTATTGTTGTTGTTGTTGTTGTTGTT
>NW_006408596.1:7393962-7396649 GCF_000296735.1 Chrysochloris asiatica
CACACCAAGACTTTTTTCTTCTACTTGTTGTTTGTTGTTGTTAAGTGCTGTCGAGTTCGTTTTGATCCATAGGAACCCTGATAGGGTTTCCCTAGAGCTGCTAGTGAGCTTGAACCACCGGCCTGGAGGTTCAAACCGACCTTGTGGTCCAGCACATTAACCCACAGCACCACACTCCTTTGTTGTTCTCAAAATACAACTTTCTGTCCCTTCTGACCCCTTTGTTCCTTCTACTTGCCTTCCCTCTTTGCCCATGGAAATCTCCTCTGCCTTTTAAGTCCTGCTTCATGAAGTGTTCCTGGATCAGTTCTGTAATATATAGTCACTGGGATACCAAGAAAGTATATTGCCATTAACTTGGCTGAGGTTTGCCAGCACATGGTGATAATAAAAAGCAGACTGACTTTTAGTTAGTTTTATGCCATTGTATCTAATAACGTTTCCCTTTTTTAATTTAAAATATGTACATATATACATATGTTGTTGTTGTTAAGTGCCGTCGAGTTGATTCCGACCAATAGCAACATATAACCCTATACAGATAGGGTTTCCAAGGAGCAGCTGGTGAGCTTGAACCGCCGACCTTGCAGTTCAAATGGCTTAGCATAATTTGCTTATAAAGCATTTAGTATACTACTTAATATAATTCTAATACTGCTTGCAATTAGTTATTTCTGTGCATGTTTTCTATCCTTTGCTAGAGTAAACTTGTTGATGGCAAGAATCATGGTACATAAATCTTTGTTTCTCACACCTGTTAGCCAACACAACAGCATCTATGAATAACTGTTCAGTTAATAAAGAGGTTAATGCATACCATATAGAAACATTTTAATTTGTAACACATGCAGTATTCTGCGATAAATGTTTTGACAAAATACAAACAAACCCATCTACTTCTTGAGTGTACAAAGACTAAGCACGAGGCAATGTGTTAAGTGCTTTACATACACCATTCATGAGAAGAATTTATAAAGTGGCTAACATATGCTAGGGATTCCTGATGTGGCGATACAGGATAAAGACTGTGAATCAAAAGGTTAGCAGTTCAAACCCACCAGCTGCTCCTCAGAAACCCTATGCAGGATCGCTATGAGTCGGAACTGACTCAGTGGCACTTAACAACAACAACAAATATGTGCTAGAAGGAGCCCTGGTTGTGTATCAAGTTACTGATTGGGTGGTTAACTGCAAAGTCAGCCGTTTGAATCCACCAGATGCTTCAGGGGAGAAAGACAAAATTTTTGTACCTGTAAAGATTTACCTTAGAAATCCTATACAGGGTCGTGTAAGTTGGAATCAAAATCAAAGGCACATAACCACCACCACCCCTATATGCTAGGTACTGCTCTAGGATATCAGAACACATAGTAAAGAAAATTGTTTACTTACACAATGCCCAAGGGTCAGAAAGGTTAGCTAACTTGCCCAGAATTATTCAACTAGTAACTTGGAGAGCCATGACTTGAAATTTAGTCTAACTCTAGAACCCATATGCTTAATCACTATCTTCTATTATCTCTGGAACAAGCTGTGCACAGGCCATGATTATTGTTGTTGTTATGTCCTGTCAAATCAGTACCGACTCAGCACAGCAGAATGAAACAGTACCTGGTCCTGAGCCAATCTCACAGTCGTTGCTACGCTTGAACCCCCCCACTGCTGCTGCCACAGTACCAATCCTTCTTGTTGGGAGTTTTCCTCTTGTTCCCTGATCCTCCGCTTTACCAAGCATGATGTCCTTCTCCAGGGACCTCCTGATAATATGTCTGACGTATGAGAGACAAAGTCTAGCCATCCTGTCTTTCAAGGAACATTCTGGCTGCACTTCTTCCTACATAGTTTTGTTTGTTTCTTTTGGAAATTTGTGGTACTTTGAATGTTCTCCCCCAATACCATAACTCAGTTGCATCAATTTTTTTGTGGTCTTCTTTATTCACTATCCAACTTTCACATGCATATGAGGTTATTGAAAATAATCATGGTTTGGGTCAGACACACCTTAGTCCTAAAGTTGACATCTTTGCTCTTGAACTCTTTAGAGGTCTTGTGCAGCAGATTTATCTAATACAAGACGTTTGATTTCTTGACTGCTGCTTCCATGAATATTGATGGTCTATTTGAGCAAAATTAAGTCTTTGACAACTTCAATCTTTTCTCCATTTATAGGAATATTGTTTATTGGTCCAGTAGTGAGATTTTTTTTTTAATGTTTTATATTGAATTATGTGATAGTTTACATGGGATGACATTAGTTTTACATTCATCCTATCGTATATCATTTCATTGCCATGATTACAATCCCCTCTATTCATCATCAACCAAACAAAGGGTATACACTACAAGCCTGTCCCCCCCGGTCGTCAGCACACAGCCTCTCTCCCTCTCTGTGTCTAAAGTCCCCAGCTCCTTTATCTCTCCACGTCTTCGTCTCTGCCTCCATCTCAGGCATCACTGCTTCTCTGGGTAGGGGCCCCTCTCCGCTATTCTCCCTTCATGGTCCCAGGGACCTCCGCTCCTAGACTGAAAAGTTAATTACTCCCCTCCTTTTACTACAAAATGTCTACTTTTACATTTCCAACCCTCACAATCAGTCTTGATAACAATTAATTCACTATTGTATCACAAGAGACCTATCCGCATTTCATCAGCCCCGCCTAGACAGATTGTATACTACTCAGTGGAGA
>NW_006408596.1:7398294-7400943 GCF_000296735.1 Chrysochloris asiatica
CTATAAACATTAGTGTGTATATATCTTCTCGTGTTATGGCTCATATTTGTTGTGGGTAAATACCAAGTAGAGGAATTGCTGGATCATAGGGTTTTTCTATTCCCAGCCTTCTGAGGAAGAGCCATATTGTTTTCCAGAGAGGTTGGACCATTTTGCAATCCCACCAGCAATGCAGGAGTATCCCAGTCTCTCTACATCCCTGCCATCATTTATTGTCCTCTCCTTTTTTGATCTTTGCTGTTATTGCTGGTGTGAGATGATAGCTTATTGTTGTTTTGAATTGCATCTCCAGTAGTGAGAATTTTTGTCTTCTTTACATTGAGGTTCAACCCATACCAATAGCTGTGGGCTTTGATCTTCATTAGTGAATATTTTAAGTCCTCTTCACTTTCAGCAAGCAAGATTGTATCATCTGCATATTGCAGTTTGTTAATGAGTCTTCCTCCAATTCTGATGCTATGTTCTTCTTCATATAATCCAAGTTCTCGAATTATTTACTAAGCATGCAGATTGAATAAGTACAGTGAAAGAATACAACTTTGGCATACACTTTTACTAATTTTAAACCTTTCAGTTTTCCCTTGCTCTGTTTGAATAACTGCTTCTTGGTCTGTGTTCTTCATGAGCAAAATTGAACTGTTCCAGAATATTCATTCTCTGCAATGTTGTCCATAGCTTGTCATGATCCACGTAATCAAAGCCTTTGCGTAGTCAGTAAAGCACAGGTAAACATCTTTTTGGTATTATCTGCTTTCAGCCAAGATCGTTCCACATCCTTGTCTGACTCTGGCTTGAACCTCTGGCAGTTCCCTGTCAATATACTGTTGCAGCCATTTTTAAATTCTCTTTAGTAGAATTTTACTTGCATGTGATATTGTCTGGTGATTTCAGCATTCCATTGGGTGTCACCTCTCTTTGGAATAGCCACAAATATGGATCTCTTCCAATCAGTTGACCAGGTAGCTGCCTTCCAAATTTGACATAGATGAGTGAGTGCCTCCAGAGCCGCATCAGTTTGTTGAAATGTTTCAGTTTGTATTTCATCGATTCCTGGAGCCTTGTTCTGTACCAATGCCTTCAGTGTACCTTGGGCTTCTTCCTTCAGTATCATATGCTACCTCTTGAAATGGTTGAACAGTGACCATTTGTTTTTAGTACAGTGACTGTGTATTCCTTCCATTTTCTTTTGATGCTTTCTGCATTGTTCAATATTTTACCCATAGATTCTTTCAATATTGCAAGTTGAGGCTTAAATTTTTTCTTCATTTCTATTAACTTGAGAACTGCTGAGCATGTTCTTGCATTTTGGTCTTCTAACTCTAGGTCTTTGCACTTTTCATTATAATATTTGACTATGTTTTCTTGAGCTACCCTTTGAAATTTTCTGTTCAGCTCTTTTACCTCCTCATTTCTTCCATTTACTGTAGTGTCTCCATTCTGAAGAGCAACTTTCAGAGTTTCTGCTGACACCCATTTTGGCCTTTTTTTTTCTTTCTTGTCTTCTTAATGACTTTTTGCTTTCTTCCTGTATGATGTTCTTGATATCATCCCACAAGTCTTCTGGTCTTTGGTCTTTAGCATCTAATAATGCTTCAAATCTGCTCTTCAGATGATTTCTGAATTCAGGTGGAATATATTCAGGGTCATATTTTGGCTCTTGTGGACTGGTTTCAATTTTCTTCAGCTTCAGTCTTAACTTGCATCTGTGTAATTGATGGTCTGTTCCACAGTCTGCCCCTGTCCTTGTTTTGACTGATGAAATAGAGCTTTCCTACCATTTCTTTCCACAAAATGTAGTCAGTTTGATTTCTGTGTATTCCGTCTGGTGAGGCTCATGTGTCGAGTTGTGTTTTATGATGTTTAAAAAAGATATTTGCAATGAAGAAGTCATTGATCTTTCAGAGTTTCTATCAAGTGATCTCCTGCATCTTTTATATCACCAAGCCCAGATTTTCCAACTACTGATCCTTCTTTGTTTCTAACCGTTGCATTCCAATCACCTGTAACTATGAATACATCTTGATTGTATGTTTGATTAACTTCAGACTGAAGAAGTTGGCAGAATTCTTTAATTTCATCATCATTGATTTTAGTAGTTGGTGTGTAAATTTGATAATAGTGTATTAACTGGTGTTCCTTGTATGCATATGGATATTCTATCATAGACAGCGTTGTACTTAAGTCTTGAAATGTTCTTTTTAAGGATGATTGTGGTGCTAGTTCTCTTCAATTTGTTATTCCCAGCATAGTAAACTATATTATTGTCATATTAAAAATGGCCAGTACCACTGCATTTCAGTTCACTAATGCCTAGTATTAGTGAACTACGCTACCAGAGCTCCTAATGCTAGGAGCTCTGGTAGCGTAGTGGTTACGAATCAGGCTGCTAATCTCACGATCAGGAGTTCGAAACTACCAGCTGCTCCACAGGAGAAAGATGAGGCTTTCTGCTCCCGTAAAGATTTACAGCCTCAGAAACCCTGTCCAGGGTTGCTATGAGTCGGAACCGACTCCACGGCATAAAACAACAACAACAATGCCTACTATATTGATGTTTATGCATTCCATTTAATTTTTTTTTCTTAAATGTTTTATTGTGAATTATATGATAGTTTACATGGGAGAACATTCTTTTTACATTCATTCTAT
>NW_006408596.1:7401389-7421288 GCF_000296735.1 Chrysochloris asiatica
GTCATTGTTCAAGCAAGTCCTTAGTAAAGTTTAAGAAAGAGTGAATGAGCGAAGGAATCAGTGAGTAAATGCATCTCAATAACAGATACTTTAAAAATAGGTCTTCCTGAGAACATGGAAAGAGGGAGCAGCTAAGGACTCTAGACCCATGGAAAGAGAAGGACTGGCTGCTGGCTGCCAGGAGGCAGGTTTGCAGAATGTGCCCTTTGGTTGTTTAAATTATTATATATTCCTGAGTGTTTTTGTATACACCCCCTCTCTACAAAAAAACAAAAACACACACAAAAAAGCATAGGGAATGAAAACAAATACTGTTGAATGATGAGAATTGTAATCATTGCAATGAAACGATGGTCTAAAGCCAGTGCTCTCCCATGTAAACTATCACTCACGTCACAGTAAAAACTGAAGGGGAAAAAAAAGGTCTTCCATGCAGACTCATAGCATATGTTTCCAAACCTGAGGTCTAGATCAACAAAACCAGTATATCAGCTTTCATATTTGTCTTTGTATTGTAGTGTAACAGGCTTGTCCTGTTGAACTTCATTGTTTGAGATTTTCTGTCTTACGGTGTGACTATATTAGCTATACAGTACACACAACAGAATTTCAAAAGAAAGCTGCAAAGAATATTGCCAGTACTCAATAATGAAACAGACAGACTTTTGATCAAGAAAATAAACACAGTATTCATGGTTGATAAAGGAAGTAATTTGATGTCGAGTTGACACATCAACTGACAATCTTAACATACTTGTTTTATTAAATTTCAAGAAACAAATCAACCAGCAGTACATTTGAATAAAATCATTACAGGATTAGCAGTTTTCTGACCTACTTACTAAAAAAAGCTGAATCACTCAACAGATACCCCCAGAGAAATGCAGATTTTTACCTTTGCTGTATTGCTTAGTTTATCTTCAGTAAATTAAATCCTGTCACCAGCTTTTGAGT
This sequence comes from Chrysochloris asiatica, assembly GCF_000296735.1. Classification (NCBI taxonomy): domain Eukaryota; kingdom Metazoa; phylum Chordata; class Mammalia; order Afrosoricida; family Chrysochloridae; genus Chrysochloris; species Chrysochloris asiatica. Next base: position 7,402,344 of record NW_006408596.1, read on the forward strand.
CCTTGCCATTGTGTCTTCTTTTAATTGGGGTGATTTCATATGTCATCTTGGCTATATACCTTTGCATTTTCTTGATTTCTTATAAATGCAAATGTATCATAAAACTTGCATACAGCTCCTTGTATGCAATTATTTTCCAAACCTACCAGGAGGGCCTGCTTCTTTCCTAACTCCTTTCATTCAGTGGTGGATGGGAAGGTGGGAGGACTGGGCTCTCATGAAGAAAGGCTCAGTGTCATTTGGTGCAGTGGGGAGTTGGGGAAGATTGGGGTGTGTGTGTGTGTGTGTGTGTGTGTGTGTGTATGTGTGGTGGGGGTTGGGTACTCACCTGGCCAGATGAAGGAGAAGTGCATTTTTTCCCCCAGGCACGAAGTCCTGTTTAACTGTCTACTTACCCCCAGCAGGCCTTCACAAACACATTTCCAAATATAAGACAACAATCTCATTCCCCTTGTCCAATATAACATCCCCTTCTTCTCTTTCATAAATTGTTTTTCTCTAGGAAGCTTTCTTCTAGATAAGGACAAATTTTTCATTTCCCAGCCCACTGGTACCATTGCTGACCAATATTTCATCAACAATTCACTTTTAAATTGGTATATTTATACTGATGGCATGCTTGTCTTATTTCCCTGTGCAGACTAGATGTCCTTGGCCATAGCCAAATCAAGAAGGCCTAGTTGTCTCATTCTCTCCTTTTTTCTACCTTTCCTGTTTCTGGCAGCAGCACTGTCATTTTGTAGCCCAGGTTAGAACCTCACACAGCTCTGTGTCCTCTTTTTCCTTCCTCCACTCCTTAACATCTAATCAGTCTCTCTATTTTAGCAGTCTTTCTTCACATCTATTTGATGCCTTTTTTTCCTTTTTCATATGTCTTTTTTAAAAAAAACAAACAAACAAACGGTTTTATTGTGAATTGAGTGAAAGTTTAGTGTAGATCATCAGTTTTACATTCAGCAAATGTACTTTGTTTCATTACAATGCTTATAATTCCCACCATGTACCATTAGTTAACAGTATTTTTAGCTCTTTTTTTTTAAGTACTCAGGCATAGATAAAAATTTACATCACCAAAGGGCACATTTTGCAAGTCTGAGTCCTGGCCGCCAGCTCTTAGTCTCTCTCTTTCCATGACTCTAGAGCCCTCAGCTGCTCTCACTCTCTCCATGTCCTTATTTCTGCCTCCATCTCCAGTGTCACTGCTTCTCTGGATAAGGTCCCGCATTCCTCTTGTGCGTTTCTCCCTTGATGGTCTTAGGGTCCTCTGTTTCTGGACTGTAAGATTAAATACTTCCCCATTTTTGTTACAAAACTTTTACAATTACAATTGTGACAGCCACAATTAGTCATGATAACAATTACTCACCATTGAATCATAAGAATCTTATCCCCATCTCTTTTAACCAGACCCATCTAGACAAGATGAAAACTATTCAGTGAGTACTCTTTCTTTCCCCACACACTCTTAAACTACACTCCCTCTTGAAAACTTGTAAGCCAGTCATTTTGTACCTTTATCACCCCCCTCATTTTAGGTAGCCAGTGTCTAAGTTGCCTGTCCCTATGTACCCTGTGTACAGAGGGGATAGCATTGATACTTGATGTTTTGAGTTACTACCTCCATGAGTATAGGTCAAGTTCATCAAATTGTAGCATCTCATATATCTTTTATTTAGGTTCCTCTGGCAGCATTGTAACTGGTCTCCCTGAAACCTAACTCCCACCTCGAGTCCATCCTTAACACCAGTGTCAGATTAATCTTTTTGAACTACAACTTCATTCAGATCATTTCACAGTTTCAAACTCTTCAATGACTCCTTTGCCTTAAGGTTCTCTTTGGCTTATCATTCAAGGCTGGTGGTCGTGGTTGTGTGGTGCTGGCTGTGTTCTCTGCCATCAGCTCCAGTTCATAGCTATCCTTTGTAGGGTTTCTGAGGCTGAGAATCTTTACTGGAGCAGAAAGCCTTCTCTTTCTACCAAAGAGCAGCTGGTAGATTTGAACTGCTGTCCTTGTGGCTAGCAGCCCAACTCATAACCCAGTATGCTACCACGGCTCCTTCATTCAAGGGTCGTGGTTGTTGTTAAGTGCTGTTGAGTCAGTTCTGACTCATGGAGACTCTAGGTAGGATTTCTGAGGAGTGGCTGATTGGTTTGAACTGCAGACCTTGCGGTTAACAGTAGAGTGCGTATTCTACAGTGCCAATCCAAAATATATATACTCAAAAAAATATATCTACAGTACATAAAAGAAATATGCCATGCATCAGAATAGTGAAATGCAGTCACTGTTGGAAGGGGAGTTGGTCTGTTTTGGAAGCATAGATAAAGAAGCACTTTAGAGGTAAATATCAGGAATTCTATTCAAACAACCCAACAACAGACTTCCAGCATTACTCACCCTAAGAAGGACAGAGTGTCTTTCAAAAGCTGAACCGAGGTACACTTTTTAAGCTCATTTATCTAACTCTCCTTGTTCTAATTATATGCTTCTTAAGTCGTGCTCTGATTGCAATTTGGCTTCTCAGCCTACAGAGGGAGAATGCTCTCAGTCATGCTAACATCAGCACTGTTGTTTTAAGAGCTTAAATTTCTTACCATAAATTAATAATTTGGCATTCTAGTTTTAAACATTAAATTTCATAAGCTAGATCCATTATAAGTCCATTTCTAAAACACAGACCCATTCTTGATGTGGGTCAAAATTGGATTTCTAAGCCTTTCTAGATCAGGGCTAGACCAAAGACATTTCTAAGATTATTTGCAGAATAGAGATGAAACACAGTACTTTATATAAAGTTGCTGTGATGATTAAGTGAATACATTCATGAAAAGTATTTAGAACAGTGCTTGACATGTAATTACCCCCTCCCCCCCATCTGTCCTGGTGTAAGATAAGCACTGGACTTCAAGGTTGATTTGAACCTCAAAGTGGCGGTTCAAACTCACCATTAGCTATGAGTCAGAATTTACTGGATGGCACTTAACAACAACAATAACAACCCCAATGTGGTGGTGGCGTGTTGCTGGAAGCCATGTCACTTGTGTTTCAAATCCTAGAAGTGTCACCCATGGTGGATGGGTTTTAGCAGAGCTTCCAGACTAGGAAGGAAGGCCTAGTGATTTGCTTTCAAAATTAGCCAATTAAAACATATGGATCGTGACAGAATGCTTTCCAACTCGATGGCTTCCTATGCATCATCAGGAGGTATGGATTGCTAGAGGAGGACATCATGTTCCGTGAAGGAGAGGGCCAGCAAGGATGTGGGAGATCTTTGGTGAGATGACTTGGCACCAGAGCCAAAATGATGGGCTCAGACATACCAGTAATGATTGTGAAGATGGCACAGTGCCAGGCAGTGTCTTGTTCTGTTCCACATAAGGTTGAAGTCAACTAATCTAATCTATCTTTTAATCTTCCTGGAAATACACTGCCAGCATCCAAAGGTATACTCTGAAATATTAGAGTTAAGTGACTGAGAGAGGCTAGTAGGAAAAAATAAAAATCTTTGAGGTCATATGAGGCTCATTTGTAATTATTTCTCAAGTTTATTGTCCACTAGCCCTTTTATGAATTCTGAGCCCATTATACAAAGAAAAATTCTGGCCTTGTGTTACCTTAGGGTTTTAGGAGATCTACAAAGGTTTGGGGAAATTCTGAGACTAAATTAGGAGTTTGGCAACGAGTGAATGTTGTTGTTGTTTAGTGCCATCAAATTGGTTCCAACTCACAGCGACCCTGAGGTTTCCAAGAAGAGGCTAGTGAGTATAAACCGCCAACCTTGTGGTTCAAACTGACCTGTGGTCCTTTGCATAACCTGCATCACCATGCCAGGACTCTGGAATAAGCATAAGAAATTCAGGGTGAAGGCAGAAAAGTAACATGAAAGAAAGATGATCTGGATGTAGGACAGAAACAGATGGTTTTCTTTAAGAGCAAAACTAAGCCTGGCTCAAGGGAACTGAAGTGAGGAGACAGATGAGTCAGCATTCATTTTGCTTGTTGTTGTTAAGTGCTGTCCAGTCAGTTCCGGCTCATGGCAGCCCTACATATGGTTGCAAAGGAGGAACTTGGGGATTTGAACTACAGACTTTGCAGTTAGCAGTGCAGTGATTATCCTCCAGTGCCACACCAGGACTCCACATTCACATTGCTATATTCTTATTAATGTCATAAAATTTCTCTTATTCTAGGGGAATATGCATGATTAATTCACAGTGCCAGGACTAGTCTTGAGTTATCTGGTGCTGCTGCTGTAGCTACAAATGGGTGACTTTAACAAACACATTAGTTTCTCACACTTGAAAAGGCTATAAGTCTGAATTCTGGTCAGTGGCTCTAGAGGAATTTTAGTGGCTCTTTGTCGAATTTTATGAGGGTGAGTCAAAAATTACCTGCATCCTGTTTATACTAGAACTTCTGTTGGCTGCACTGTCTTATCAATACTCTCTGTTCAAGGTCATTGCTGTGCGGGTGTGAACGTGAACCTCTGCAAACAAAATTTGGACCGATACTCGGAGGGAGGTAAAAGTTTCTTATAGAAATCATTACTGGAGATGAGACATGGATTAAGCACTACCAGCCTGAGCATAAATGTCAGAGTATGAAAGGGAAGCACCCTCAGTAACTGACCAAGAAACAGTTCAAAAGTCAAACATCAGCTGCAAAATGGACGTTTATAATATTCTGGGGTTCTGGGAACCTTATCAGGAAAAACATTCAACAATCAATAGTGCTTGTTACAATGAGATGCTCACTGAAGAGCTGAAGCGTAAACTTCTCATTAAATGCAAAGGACTGCTATCTAAGGACGCTGTGATCTTGGATGACAATGCACATCTGCACACCTCTGCCCACGCTCTTGACACTCTGCAGAAACTTTGTTTTGTGGTGTTAAAGCATCCCCCCTTACCGTCCTAATCTTGCTCCGTCTTTCACCTGTTTGGTCCCCTGAAAGTAGCCCTTGGAAGATGAAGATTCACATCTGATAAAGAAGACAGTGGTGCATTTGTGGCTCGCAGCTCAGCCTAAAACATTTTAAAATAAGGGCACACAAAAGCTTATTGAAAAGCAAGGGGATTATGTGGAACAGTGATTTGTATTTTCTAAAAGTTGATTAAACTCAATTTTACAGTCAGAGTGCAGATAATTTTTGACTCAATCCTTGTAACTTCTGTGTCTTGGCTCCTTGGAGATCTCATAGGGTATGGCATCTTATCTTTATCTACATCTGCTTCGTTGCTTCCTCTGCTGCATGCTGTAAAGTTGGCTCTGACTCATACCACCCTGTATATGTTTTCCAAGGCTGTAGGTCTTTATAGGAACGGAAAGCCTTCTGTTTCCTACAAGGCAGCTGGTGAGTTTGAACTGCTGACCTTGTGGCCAGTGCATAACCCACTATGCTACCAAGGCTCATTGCTTGCTCTGTCTACCTTTTTAAAACCTCAAAAGAGATTTAAGACCCACCCTGTACTAGAACTCCGTGTGATAAGCACTGGACTGTGAACCACAAGGTCCATGGTTTGAGTCTGCTAACTGTACACAGGAGAAAGATGAGGCTTTCTGCTCCCACGAAGATGTGAAGCCTTGGAAACCCTATACATGAACTTTTGAAACCCCTCGTAAATCCCAGTTGGACTGTTAATTGCAAGATCGGTGGTTCAAACTCACCAGCCGCTCCTTGGAAACCCTACATAGAGTCCCACTGAGTCACAACCTACTCGATGGCACTAAACAACAACAACATACTTATACTCCTTCATTTACATAACAAAGAATATCTGTTCCCAAATAGGATGATATTCATAGGTATGCAGTTGTTGTTGTTAAGTGCTATCTAGTTTGGTGAGTTCTGACTCATAGGGACTCTGTATAGCTGGGGTGGGGAACCTTTTTTCTGCCAAGGACCATTTGGGTATTTATAACATCATTTGTTGAAGAGCAAAGATGTCAGCTTGAGGACTAAGGTGTGCCTGACCCAAGCCATGGTATTTTCAATAACATATGGATGCGAAAGCTGGACAGGAATAAGGAAGATCGTAGAAGAATTGATGCCTTTGAATTATGGTGTTGGAGAAGAATACTAAAAGTGCCATAGGCTGCCAAAAGAACCAATAGATCTGTTTTGGAAGAAGTGCAGCCAGAGTACTTCTTGGGGGCATGATGGCCAAACTTCGTCTCTCATACTTTGGACATATTGTCAGGAGGGACCAGTCGCTGGTAAGGTGGAGGGTCAGAGAAAAAGAGGAAGACCCCCAATGAGATGGATTGGCCAGGTGGCAGCATCGATGGACTCAAGTGTGGCAACAGTAGTGAGGTTGGCCCAGGATCAGACAGTGTTTCGTTCTGCTGTGCATAAGGTTGCTATGAGTCAGTGCTATGATGGCACCTAACAACAACAACAACAACAACATCTTTGTGGGTCATACAAAATTGTCAATTTAAAAAGTAGCCTGCTATATTTGATTAAACATTTACTTAATTCACCCCTAATGTGATGGCTGAAAGTGCTTTTCTTTGGTGATTGGCTTTTTTTCATTATTTTTAATGCATTGCCACAGATTAGGCATGCAGGTTTGGCTTTGACATCAACAAAAAAATATTAATTTGCCCAATTCTCTTAGAAAGATCGACACTCTGCATCAACTTTTCTTTTCTTTGTAGTTGCCATTTGTAGGATGTCACAGCATATGGATTTGAATAACTATCCAGTGTGTGTCAAGAATGACATGACTATTTTGCTTTGATTCCATTCTAATCTTACATCTTGGATTTGGAACATAGCCAATGTTGGTATCATCGACTTTTGAGGTCTTTTCTGTGCGGTGTAATTTCCTTAATCTTTATCTGAGATTCAGTTTTTGTGAGGGTTGTTTTTCATGGTCATGTGGGTAAAGATTTTATTGGGGTTGTCATCAGTGTCTGCCACATCATTGTCATTCATCAGAGGCAAGGTCATCAACATCGTGAGGAATCATCACATTGTATCTCCTCTCATTATCACTGGATCGCTGTAGTTTTGCCATGGTGTGTACACAGTGTGTACACTTTCACAGCATATACACTCCCAGCCTGCCTGGAAATGACTGTCCTTTGAGTCACCCCAATACAGGCAGATGGGCCGAGGGCAGCTGACAAGAAACATACATGTCTGTCCCATCGTGCACTTGTATGTGTCCTGTTTAGCTCATAATAGACGTTCCTTGCTTGTCCCTCAAAATTTCCATTATTATTATGATTCACTTAATATAAATTGATGTTGTTATGAAAAAGGTCCTAGATTTATTGAATTTCACGTCCTGCCTGCGGTTGCCTTGGTAGGACCAGACCAAGTCATTTCACAAGCCTAACATAGCCCTCATGACAGACGCTCCTCTCAGAGGGTTTCCAAGAAGCAGCCGACCTTGTAGACCTTGAGGTTAGCAGTCCAGTTAGGATTTACGAGGGACTTCAAAAAGTTCATGGGAAAATTTGATTATCATTTAATTCCACTTTTCTATGAACTATTTGAAGTCCTTCACACAACATATATTTTGGGGAGGGGGGAATACAGTTTAATCCATAACACTAGCCGGTGGTTTAGAGAATACAAGGCATGTGGCTAAACGATTATTGAATACCACTTGCAAAGAAAAATATGGACTCAAGTGTGATGACAAATGTGAGCATAGTGTGGGACTGGGCAGTGTTCCATTCTGCTGTACACAGGCTCGATATGAGTCGGAGCTGACTCAACAGCACCTAACAACAACAATAACAATACTCTGTGGTACTTTACTGAAGCTGGTCATCAACTACTCTGTCATTGCATTGAGGGATTTCATTAAATATCAAAGCAAACCTTACGAAAATGTTAGTTTCTAGACTCTGAATCATTTATGAAGTTTCCAGGCTCTGGACTGCTTTAAAGAAATTAGAGTGGTGGTCTCGGATGTAGTTTTATATAGGATAACTCAGATGTGGCCTTGTTGAGCAATTAAAAAAGAAAGAACTATACATAAATGAGCTCATTAATGTCTTCTGCTTTATAACTATAATATATGATGACAAAACAGAAATTAATCTGTATTAACCTAAATTCATTTACTGTACAAAATATTCATTTGATATTCACTATATCAAACTGTAGTAATGACATTCTCAAAGTTCTTGTCCTTAGTTTAACTCTTAGATTGGTATGGCAGCTGCACTTCATGGAAGTGTCTAGAAACAATTCTGATTGTTTCAGCAGGGAGAAGTTTTGAGCATGAAATGGAAAGGATACAATTTTATTTCTAAGACAGATGTAATCTTCATAATAAAAATTACTTTCTCCCCTCACAAATGGAATTTTAAGGCTTGAGTTGGGTTATGCAAGCTCATTAGATTGTTGTACAACAGATATTCCAAATTAGGTATGACAACAAACTTTAAGATGCAACACTTGACCAACCATTGGAAGCTTTTCATATATCGAAGTTTTCTGGAAAAGTGTGAAAAGTTCATTGACCACACCACCAACCTTACTTGGCTTCTATTCACTTTTCCCTGGAAGTTTGAGGTGACTGGGATCCTCATCTAGAAGGAAGGGTACAAAGATGGGACTAAGGGGAAAGAGCAGAAGAATTGAAATGAAGAAATTGAGTACGGTGTCAGATCAATAGCTGCTGTGTCAGTAAGCTTGCAAACGTTTATAGGACTAACAAGGTCTTATAGGATCATAAATTCAGAAACCTATATTTTTCCATTGACTTTACTCTTTTCTTGCTTTTGGCACTTCCTTTGCTTATTAATGAAACTTATTTTTGAAATTATGAATGATCTTATTTTTGTGAACAGGAACAGGGAAAGAGGATTAATTTTAAATTTGTTGCATGTTTAGGTCAATGTTTAGAGTCACTGTAGGATAAGCCTTGGATTGCCAGCTGAAAGGTCATCCGTTCAAACCCACCAACCACTCCTCAGAAACCCTATACAGGGTCACGATGAGTCAGAACCAGCTCAATGGCCCTTCACAACAACAACAACAGGTCAATGTTTAAAGAGAGAACTGTTGAGAAAGCCAGAAATTTATTGGGTTGTTTGATTTGTTTTTGATAATTTCATGTTGTTGACATGAACGTCAGCTGGATTATTAAAGGCATAGAACTGAGAACATGTACAGCACCGCATAAAACTGTTCTCACAAAATTGGATGTCCCAGGAAAAGGTACCAACAATGTACTTAATGCTCACTAAAAAATGTGTAACCACAATGTAACTGTTAGGGCTTGATGGATCATCTCAGAGCACATTCTTGAAAGTATCCAGCGCTATGTCAAATGATGATGAAAATGAGTCTTTTGTGGTATGAAGTTCTTTCTGTTATTTATTTAGCCTTCTTTTTGTTATTTATTTAGCCTTCCTCCCAACCACCTTTGGAAAGTACTGCTTGTTTTAGGCATACAATTTTGCCATTGATGTATTCAACATCAATTATCTGCTTGCCCACAGTTCTGCGTGGGTGAATTTCACATTGAGAATTGCCTTAGGAGAGCGAATTCTGTGTTTTAAGGTTACTTTTATCACTTTCCTTTTCTGTTGGCTACCTGGGGTGAAGTAAATCTTAAAAGATACTCAATGCTGTTTTTAACTTTTGGTTTGAGTCATGCTGATTGGATTTAACTTTAATAAAAACAGAAGAAATAGACCCTAGAATGTATATGCTCCTCTTAATTTATTGGTCCTAGATGAGAAGCCCAACTTGTTTTTAAAAATTCATAAAGAATACGCTTTCATTCTTGCTATTTGAATGCTCAGATTTTTTGCTTCCAATATACACTATTAGATTTTTTTAAAAATGGTTTTCATCTCTCGGTTGCCTTGCCTCCCAGTTCTTCCCTCTCCATATGAGCCCATTTCTCTGCTCTCTACCCCAAGATGTCCTCCCCGTAAGGTCAGCACAGGGCGAGGAGGTAACCCCCTGCCTGCCTCTCAGCCTTATTTTTGTTCATTTTAGAGAAAATTTCTCATAGCCTGGTTTGTGATTAACTAGTCTTGGGGGTTGGGACAACACAAGGTCAAGAGGCAGGTGGGAAATTTCCTTTACAGATGGCTTCGTTCCATTTGGTGGAAAAAAACAGAAACAATCAGATGATGGGTGTGGGCTCCAAAGTAATCATGAGCCAGGTTTGGTGTCCATCAACCGGACTCAATCAGAGTGTTTTGATCTATCAGACTTGTCTCCCTAAGGTGACAGTAGGTAGTTCGCTCTCATCTCTCTCTGGGTCTAGAAGAAGTTCTCCAGTGAGTAATAAACCCACCTTACAAAGCGTGTTGAATAAAAACACTGTGTAAAAGAGGAGCTGGCGAGGAATGGCGCTGATAGATTGAAGAGGCAGGATGAAACAAGTGTGGGGTTCCAGGAAGAGGTGTGCTGGGCCGTATAACCATCCAGTATGCTGACATCGGTAGTGGATGCCAAGGTGTGCTACCCCGGTTTCCCTTTAGAACTGAAGGACATTTGCCCACTCCACTGCGAGTGCTGCTGTTGTAGCTGGTAGTCCTCAGTGGTCAACGTTTCCGGGAATTGGCCTCAGCTGAAGAAAGCTTTCTCACTCCCTTCTCCATGGCAGCCTGCATGCAATGATGGAATAGTCTTAAAGGCCCTGCCTCCTTGCCCCATTGGGGACAGCTCTGAAGGGCAATCCCAGCTTCCAAGCTTTGTATGGGGTCAGCTGAGAGCTGATTGTCACAGTATTATACTTTCCTGTCTGTCCAGTCCTGCTCCCTTCACTTTCCCTATGTGTTTTCTAAAGATAGAAAAGCAAAACGAATGAAGCTTACAAGTTTCCTTGGGGTGTGGCCTGCTTCCAATATACTGGACACTCCAGTATATTCAAAGCAGGCCACACCCCAAGGAAACTTCCTTCCAATTGATTGACTTTTCACAGCAGAACCCATTATGGAGGATTGTTGTTGTTGTTGCGATTAGATGCCATTGAGTCACTTCTGACTCAGAACAACCCTATGAAAAGTAGAATGAAACATTGTCAGGTCCTGTGCCATCCTCACAATTGTTGGAGCGTGTTGTTGCTGCTACAGTGCCAGTCCATCTCATTGGGGGTCTTCTTCTTTTTCACTGACCTTCTACTCTATCAAGCATGATGTCCTTCTCCAGGGACTGGTCCCTCTTGAAAACATGTATGATATATGAGAGGTGAAGTCTTGCCATCCTGACTTCTAAGGAGCATTCTGGCTGTGCATTCTCCAACACACATTTGTTTGTTCTTCTGGCAGTCTATGGTACTTTTAATACTCTTCTTCAACACCGTAATTAAAATGCATCAGTTCTTCATGGGAGATTGTTGTTGTTGTTCTTAAGTGCCGTTGAGTTGATTCTGACCCATAGTGACCCTGTATAGGGTTTCCAAGGAGCAACCACCGACCTTGCAGTTCAAACGACTTTGCAGTCTGACATATTAGCCCATTACTACATGTTAACTACCAATGAATAAGAATCCTGGCCCAATCAAGTTGACACACAACAATAACTATCACACCCTAGTTAATCCTGAAAACACTCCCTAATAACTTCATATCAGCTAAGACATCAAAACCAGCACACCTACTAAAGTAACCTGCCATGGCTGTTAGGATCATTGGTCAGCATGGTCTCCTTTCTCTTTCTTCTGAATTCTCACCTCCATAGGTTTTTTTTAAAAGTTCAATTTTATTGTGTTTTTAGTGAAGATTTGCATAGCACTTGAGGTTCCTATCCAATACTTCTTACACAGGTTGTTCAGTGACATTGGTTACATTCTTCACAATGCGTGAACTTTACCCTTCTTTCCATTCTGGTTGCTCCATTTCCATTCATCTTTGCTTTAAAGTAATTTTTGGCCATTAGATCTCATATAGGCGAGTTTTTTAAAAAGAGCACAATACTTGGGTGACATTCATCATTTTTTAATTGATTTGTTATTTAGCTATAAGCCGATTTAAGGGATTAGTTTCAGTTTAAGGTTTGAAGAGTATCCCAGGATACTAGTCTCAGGGAATCCTCTAGTGTCATTACAATAGGTCTGCATTGGGTTTTTTTTTTGTTTTTTTTGAGGGGTTTGATTTTTAAGAATCTGAGGTTCTAGTTCACATTTTTCTTCCATTCTACCACAGTCTACCTATTGTGGCCCTAATTAGAACTATTGGTAGTGGTAGGTTTTCTGGTCTCAAAGTACATGAGGCCATGGTTCATGTAGACTGTTTGTGCTGTGTACTAGTTTCTTCTGAGTCTTTGGTATTCTTTCTCTTCTGCTTCAGATGAGTGTAAACCAACGTTTGTATCTTAGATGGCTGATCACAAGCTTTAAAGACCCCAGACACTACTCAGTAAACTAGGATATTGAATGTATCTATTCAAACTAAATTATGCCAGTTGACTGGCGGGTACCATGACACGCAGCCCAAATCCTTCAAACCTAGAAATCCACGCCTGACAGATGTTTGATTGTATATAAGAAGTATCCATAACTATGCCTCTTATATTAATATATGTGCATATAGTCACATAGATGCACACACACACACATATGTATGCAAACATCTATATTATTGTGTCCTGTTGAGTCAATTCTAACAACAACGCTATGCACAACAAAATGAAACTGCCCAGTCCTGCACCATCCTCACCATCATTGATATGTTTGAACCCATTGTTGCAGCCACTGTGTCAGTCCATCTCATTGAAGGTCTTAATTTTCATTGACCCTCTACTTTCCTAAGCATATACTAATACAGTACATCATCTGATTTCTTGACTGCTCTTCCGTGGACTTTGATTGTTGAGTCCAGGTTAAATGGAATCTTTGACAACACTAATCTTTTCTCTGGTTATCATGGTGATGTTTATTGGCCCAGCTGTGAGGATTTGTGTTTTCTTTACAGTGAAGTGCAATCCATACTGAGGGCAGCAGTCTTTGATCTTTATCAGAAGGTGCTCGGGTCCTCCTCACTGTTCACCAAGCAAGGTTGTGCCATCTGTGTATCTCAGGTTGTTAATGAGTCTTCCTCTAAATCTTGAGCCACATTCTTCGTCATGTAGTAGAACTTCTCAGATTTGCTCAGCATACAGATTGAATGTTGTTGTTGTTATTAGGTGCCATCGAGTCAGTACCGACTCATAGTGACCTTATCCACAGCAGAATGAAACACTGCCCGATCCTGGGCCAACCTCATTACTGTTGCCACACTTGAGTCCATTGATGCTGCCACTTGGCCAGTTCATCTCATTGAGGGTCTTCCTATTTTTCTCTGAGCCTCTCCACCTTACCAAACATGCTATCTTCTCCAGCGACTGCTCCCTCCTGACAATATGCCCGAAGTATGAGAGACGAAGTGTGGTGAAATATAACCCCAAAACACAGTTTTCCTGGTTTTCAACCACTCATTGTCCCCTTGCTGTGCTTGAATAACTAATTGCCTCTTAGTCAATGTACAGGTTCCATACGAGCATGACTAGTGTTCTGGAATTCCATTCTTGGCAATAGTCCCCATAGTTTGTTATAACCCACAGTCTGTTGCCTTTATATAGTGAATAAAACACAAGTAAACATTTTTCTGATATTTTCTTCTAAGATCCATCTGACATCAGCAGTGGCATCCCTCATTCCACATCTTCTTCTGAAAATGACTTGAATTTCTGGTCTATGTAGTGCTGTAACCATTTTTGAATATTTTTTAGCAAAATCTTACTAGAATGTGATATTAATGATAATTATACGATAACTTCCTCATTCTTCTGGGCCACCTTTCTTTGGAATGGGCATATATAGATCTCTTCCTGTCAGTTGGCCAGGTAGCTGTCTTCCAAATTTCTTGGCGAAGATGAGTGAGCACCTCTAGTACCATATGCTGAAACATTTCATTTGGTATTCTTTCAATTCCTGGAGCCTCAGTTTTCATCAGTGCCTTCCATGCACCTTGGAATTTTTCCTTCAATACCATTGGTCCTTGATCATATGCTGCCTTCTGAAATGGTTAAATGTTGACCAATTCTTTTAAGTTTTAATTGTGAGGTTTACATGGGAGAACATCAGTTTTACATCCATCCTATCGCATTTAGTTTCATTGCAATGATTACAATCCCTTCTATGCATCATCAAATAACCAAAGGGTACACCCCACAGGCCCGCCCCCCCAGCCGTCACCACATATCCCCTCACCCTCCCTGAGTTCAGTGTCCCCAGCCGCTCTGTCTGTCCACGTCATCGTTTCTGTCTCCATCCCTGGTGTCACTGCCTCTCTGGGTAGGGTCCTGCTCGCTGCTCTTCTTACTTGATGGTCCCGGGGACCTCCATTCCTGGGCTGCAAATTCAATCACTCCCTTCCTTTTGTTAAGAAACATCTACCTCTATATTTCCTACCCTTACAGTCAGTCCTGATGGCACTTATTCACTATTGTACCACAAGAGTCTTATCCCCAATTTTTTTTGGTACATTGACTCTCCTTTTGATGTTCCCTGCATCATTCAATAGTTTGTCCATGTTGCTGTTGTTGTTAAGTGCCATCGAGTCAGCTCCAAGTCATAAGCTGTAAATTTTTACAGGAGCAGAAAACCTCATTTTTCTCCTGTGGAGTGCCTGTTGGCCTCGAACCACTGACTTTGTACTTCACAGTCTAATGCTTATCATACAATGTCACTGTGCCTTCCCTATTTTGCCCATAGAATCTTTCAGTATTTCAACTCAGGACTTGGATTTTTTTTTCAAGTTTTTGTGTTTCTAACTCCAGGTCTTTGTGCATTTTGTTATAATACTTTGTCTTCATGAGCAGTCCATGGAAATTTTCTGTTTAGTTCTTTTATTTCTTAATATCTTCCAGTTGCTTTAACCACTCTACATTTGGAGCAAGTTTCAGAATCCCATTTTGGTCTTTTCTTTCTTTATTGTCTATTTCATGACCTTTGGCTTTCTTTATGTAGGATGTCCTTGCTGTCATTCCACAACTCTTCTCTAGTCATTAGTGTTCAGTGATCAAATCTATTCCTGAGACAGTCTCTAAATTTATGTGGGGTATACTCAATGTCATACTTAGGCTTTTGTGGACTTGTTTTAATTTTCTTCAGCTTCACCTCGAACTTGCATATGAGCAGTTGATGGTCTGTATTACAGGAGGCCTTTTGGCATTATTTTGACTGATGATATTGAGCTTCTTCATCGTCTCCTTCCACAAATACAGTCAACTTGATTTCTGTGTATTCCATTTACTGAGGTCCATATGTGTAGTCACCATTTTTATGTTGTTTAAAAAAAGCTATTTTCAGCCAATAAATTGTTGGCCCTGCAGAACTCTGTCATGCAATGTGAGGCTCTCTGCTCCCACAAAAATATAAAGCCTCAGAAACCCTATACTGGGCCATTATGAGTCAGAACCTACTCAATGGCACTAAATAACATATATGGTGGTGGTGGTGTGCCTTGGAGTTGGTTTAGATTTTCAGTGACCCTCAATAGGGTTTCTGAGGCTGTGAATCTTTTCAGGAGCAAGAAGCCTCATCTTTCTCCTGCAGAACAGCTGGTAGTTTCGAACTGCTGACCTTGAGGTTCGCAGCCCGATTTGTAACCACTACGCTACCAGAGCTCCTTAACAATATATGTATATATGTACACAGACACACATACCTATACTTATATATACATACCTTTACACATGTATAGGAGCCCTGCTGGTGCAGCAGTTGAAGCACTCAATTGCTAACCGAAAGGTCTTTGGTTTGAACCCACGAGCTGCTACTTGGGGGAGAGATGTGGCAATCTGCTTCCATAAAGACAGCAGTTCTACTTTGTCCTATTGGAACATTAATAAACTGAAATTGACTCAGTGGGAGTGTGGTTTTTGGTATGTACACATATATGCCTATAAACATATCCATATACCCACACATTTTTTTTGTTTTTTTTTAAAAAGCATATAAGCCAGAGACTTCCGGCAAGATGGTGGACTAGGCAGACACACTACATGGACCCTCTACAACAAAGATACAAGAGACAGTATGAAACAGACACAGATGAAAATTCTGAAACCTTAACATTTCAGAGGAAAGGTGAAAGAAGTGAGGTGAGTGCTGGCGGGGAGGAGAAGCTGAGCATGCACCGTGAGAGAGGAAGACTGACGGCACAACAGCTGGACAGATGTGGTGTGACCGTCTTGTGAGCAGCTTTGGCCACAGGAGGTAGCCAGGTGACATGAAAGTTTAGACTCTTTCTTCTTTCCCACACTCCCCTGGTGACCAGAGGTGTGGCCACTTCCCACCCTAATCCACCCCCAGCACAGACCCTGCTCTCCAGGAGTTTGGAGGCACATAGTTGGGGAACCACGCCAGTGTAAGATGGGACCGACTGTTCCACTTTGGTGCCTGGATTCAGACAGTTTCAACTTCAGACCTACAGAACCAGAAGAGCCATCAAATCAGCATTTAACCAGTCACCCTGCACCTAGCTGCCCAGTGGTCATAACAGACACTGAAACCAGCTTCTTCAAGGGACTCCAGGAACTCCTTTCAGATTGAGTGCCCTGAGCATCAATAGCACCAAAGCCAATAGGAACTCCATCTAGGGCCAGAACCTCTGCTGTCACATTCATCTTTCCCTCACCTACTCATGAGTTCCTTGGCTGGGAAACACAAAAGGAAAGCTGTTCCAAGCAGATACAACAGTGACACAGAAAATGCCAGGACAGTAGGAACTCAGCTTAGTGGGGAGGATTCCATAAAGTTTTCCCTCTCATAAGCTACATCCTAGTTTTAATTCCATCCATCCATCTATCCATCCATCCATCCATCCATCCATCCATCCATCCATCCATCCATCTATCCATCCATCCTCTATTGAGCACCTCCTGTGTGTCAGGTACCATGCTGTTTGTTAAGAACACAGTGACGGAGAGAAAGCTAATGGTCCTAGCCTTCAGCAGAAAAGACCGAAAGGACAAATCTAAATGAGAAGTAGAGGTTGTTAGGGGCGATTTTCTTTAGAAATAGACTATCTCTTATTTTTTATAAGGACATACACAGAAATAAGGGAACCAGGGATCTTAAAAGTTTACCATGTCTCCTGGTACAAAATTACAGCTCAGCCTTCTTGGATATAGCAAACCGGGATGCTGCAGAGCTTCTGAATGACTACATCCTAGGCAGGAACTTTAAGGTCCTTTGAGATCCAGTGCAACAACCCAGCTCTATTGTTTCATGATTGAACTACTGTAACAAGCAGACTCCCGATTACAGAGGTTTAAATTAGAAATTTCTTTCTCATGTTCTTGCCCATAGGTCCAATGAAATTGGGCATCTGTTACTAAAAGAATGCGAATACTGGGTAGAGTTGCAGTATTTGGCAAATAAAAATACTGATGGTATAAAGAGTGGCAGCGGTAGTGAGGTTGGCCCAGGATCAGACATTGTTTCGTTTTGCTGTGCATGGGGTCGCTATGAGTCGTTTCCGACTCGATAGCACCTGACAACAACAACAACAACCCTGTTATTTTAATTTCAGATAAGCAACAATTTAAAAAAGAAGAAATCAATACATTTTATTTTTTAAAGAAGTTTTAGATTTGACAGAAGAATTGAGCAGAAAGTACTGAAAGCTCCACTATGTCCCTTCTCCCCCACTCCAAGTTTCTTGCACTAGTGTGATACATTTGTAACAATTGAATGGCTACGTACTAGTACTAAGCTTATAGCTTGTATAGGGAGTGCAGTTGCTTTGTAGAATAAGCACTGGACTGCAACCCACAAGGTCAGTGGTTCAATACCACCAGGCAGATGAGGCATTCTGCTCCTGCAGAAGATTTACATTTTCTGAAGCCCCATGCAGGGTCACTGTGAGTCGAAACTGACTCCATGGTGCTTAACAACAACAGTATTAGGGTTTTTAGTCTTTATGTTGTATAATTCTTTGGCTTTTGATAAATGTATGGTGTCATGTTTCCACCATTACAGTATCATACAGTTTCCTCCGTGTATTTTCATGACTTATTAACACATTTCTTTTTATTACTGAATTGTATTCCATTGTATGGATGTGCCACAGTTTATTTATCCATACTGGAGGATATCTTGGGTGCTTCTAAGTTTTGACAAGAAAGCTACTGTAAACATTTATGTGCAGTTTTTTGCAAGTAGCATTTTTTAGTACTGTCTAACAACTATGTCCCATGGAATATTTGGGGCATGTACTAAAAAAAATGTTGGTGGTTTATCTGAAGTTCGAATTTAACTGAGCATCCTGTATTTACCTGTCTGTCTCAGTACTAGGATACAAAGAGCAGTGCCACTTTTGCCGCACTGTATTGGTTACAGGTGAGTCACTAAGATGACCCAGATTCCAGGAGAGGACATTGGACTGTACTCTTGGTGAGAGTGTGGCCAGGTCACGTGGCAGAAGAGCACGTGGGCTGGGAGATATGGTTACAAATCATCTTTGGAGAATACAATTTGCTGCATACATATTTTCTCATTTAAGCAGATTTTCAACTGTTGTCCATCCTAAACATTAGCATCTTCTTTCTCTTGTCCCAAACCTCTTAGCTTAAAGGAAAATCTCTTGAGATTCTAAGAATTAGAAAAATGCTGCAGGATGAAATTGTTGTTGTTGTTGTTGTTGTTGTTGTTGTTGTTGTTGTGAGGTGCCATCAAGTCGGAACCGACTCATAGCGGCCCCATGTACAGCAGAACGAAACAATGTCCGATCCAGGGCCAACCTCACTACTGTTGCCACACTTGAGTCCATCAATGCTGCTATTTGGTCAATCTATCTCGTTGGGGGTCCTCTTTTTCTCCGACCCTCCATCTTACCAAGCATGATATCCTTCTCCAGCGACTGTTCCCTCCTGATAATGTGTCCAAAGTATGAGAGATGTTTAGCCATCTTGGCCTCAAAGGAGCACTCTGGCTGCACTTCTTCCAAAACAGATCTATTGGTTCTTTTGGCAG
>NW_006408596.1:7423444-7426920 GCF_000296735.1 Chrysochloris asiatica
GTAGGTGCACGGATATTATCCTATCACTTACAGCATTGTACCTCATGACTGATCTGGATATGTTCTTTTTGACGATGAATGCAACACCATTCCTTTTCAGTTTGTCATTCCCTGCATAGTAAACCATGTTGTTGTCAGATTCAAAACGGCCAATACCAGTTCATTTCAGCTCACTAATGCCTAAGATACCGATGTTGATGCGTTCCATTTCATTTTTGACAACTTCCAATTTTCCCAGATTCATACTTCATACATTCCATGTTCTGATTTGCATTGGATGTTTACAGCTGTTTCTTTTCATTTTGAGTTGTGGCCCATCAGCAAATGAAG
Organism: Chrysochloris asiatica; assembly: GCF_000296735.1. NCBI lineage: Eukaryota > Metazoa > Chordata > Mammalia > Afrosoricida > Chrysochloridae > Chrysochloris > Chrysochloris asiatica. Next base: position 7,423,775 of record NW_006408596.1, read on the forward strand.
GCTCTGTGGGCTTTTCTCCCACGAGCATAACTCTATTCACGTCATCATGGTCAACTCTACTTTGAGGAGGCATCTCTTCCCCAGTTGCATTTTGAGTGCCTTCCAACCTAAGGGGCTCATTTTCCAGCCCTGTATCTGACAGCATTTCTCTGCTATTCATAAGGTTTTCAGTGACTAGCAATTCAGAAGTAGTTCATCACTATTTTTTCCTAGTCTGTCTTTGTCTGGAAGCTCATCTGAAACCTGTCCACCATGGGTGGCCCTGCTGGTTATTTAAAATACCTGTGGCATAGCCCTCAGAATCACAGCAACTCAGGCCACCACAGCATGACAGACAGACGAGTGGTAGCCGTTTGGTTTTATGTTGAAACTGTCTCAGGATGAAATTGGGTCCATCTTTTCTGGAGGCCTCTTTTTTACATAGGCCATTGTTGACTCTGCTGCCTTGGCCATAGCTGGTGGACCCCTCACTTACATGGGCTAGCCAGAGACTCTCCCCCAGGGATTTGAGATGGGGTCTAGAAGGAGGAGGTGGTCTGGAACAAAGTCAGGCTACTGGTAGTACTCAGCTGTCAAGGCTCATGAGCTACTACTGAATTCTCAGAACTTACCTTGACATGCTGCAATAGGATCAGCACTGGATTGAAAACCACAAGGTTGGCAGTTCAAACCCACCAGCTGCTCCTTGGAACCCTATGTAGGCTGAGTCGGAAGTGACGCAACAACACTTACAACAGCACCACCGCCATGATTTTGGAGTCCTGCTGTGGCACTGTAGGAAGAGCACTGGACTGTTAACCACAAGGTTGGTTGTTCAAACCCACCAGCCACTCCTCAGATACACTGTAAGTCATAACCGACTTGACAGCACTTAACAATAACATAAATAACCCTGCTCTCTGCCCTTTCTAAATTTTAGTTACTCAACTCTTTCATTGAATATACAGAATACTTCCAGCATCCTTTCATTGACTTCCTTTTTTTCCCTTTAAACTACCCAGAGGACATTCTGTTATTTGCCATCAAAGTTTCCTATGCAGCCAAGTTTGACCTTGAAAGAGGCATCAGTGGCAGCAACTCTTTAGGAATGTATATCATTTTTCCTCTGAGAAATCTTTAAAAGACATCGCTTTTATCACGCAAGATTGAATATGCTGTAGGCAGCGATGGGCAATTTGAACATTGGCTACCCAAAATGGGGAGGGGCTACAAAGGCAAGAGTGACTGGCTTACAAGCTTTCAAGAGGGAGCCTAGATTCAGAGGGCGCGGAGTAGTATCCAGTCTGTCTGGGTGGGGCTGATGAAAGGAGATGGGGATAGGTCCCTTGTGAATAATTGTGATCAAGACTGACTGTGAGGTTTGGAAATGTAAAGGTAGACGTTTTATAGCAAAAGGAGGGGAGTGACTGACTTTGCAGCCTAGGAGTGGAAGTCCCTGGAACCATCAAGGGAGAAGAGCGGAGAGCGGGACCCTATCCAGAGACGCAGTGATGCCAGAGATGGAGGCAGAGACAGTGACATGGAGAGATGGAGCAGCTGGGGACTCTAGACCCAGAGAGGGAGAGGGGCTGTGTGCTGATCACCGGGGGTGGGGGACGGGGGCAGGCTTGTGGGCTATGCCCTTTGACTGGTTGATGATGCATGAAGGGGATTGTAACCATGGCAATGTAACAATGTACGACAGGATGAATGTAAAGCTAATGTTCTCCCATGTAAACTATCACATAATTCATAATAAAACAGTTTTTTAAAAAAAGATTGAATATGCTACCATGGTTTATATTTTATTATCTTTTTTTTTTTTTTTTTTAAAGAAACTACCCAGATCAGAGCTCAACCAGCTCTGATAGAAGAGGAAAAAAAGAGTAATCTGATATAATTTGATGAAGTTGACCTACACCTATGGATGCAGTAGCTCAAAAGAGGGAACAAATCCTTACAGCAAGAATCATTCCCACCCCCTCCATACACACAGTAGACAGGGATGGGCAACTTGGACATTGGCTACCCAAAAAGGGGGGCAGGGGGCTACAAAGGCAAGAAGTGACTGGCTTACAAGCTTTCTAGTAGGAACCTAGATCCAGAGGGCATGAAGGAAGGTAGAATTGCCACTGAGTACTATACAGTCTATCTAGGCTGGGCTGATGAAATGAGATGCGGATGGGTCTCTTGTGATACAATAGTGAATAATTGTTATCAGGACTGATTGTGAGGGTTGGAAATGTAAAAGGTAGATGTTTTGTAGCAAGAAGGGTAGTGATTAAATTTTCAGCCTAGGAGTCGAGGTCCCTGGGACCATGAAGGGAAAAGAGTGGAGAGTGGGACCTTACCCAGAGAAGCAGTGATGCCTGAGATGGAGCAGAGATGAACAGTTGGGGACTTTGAACACAGAGAGGGAGAGGGGCTGTGTGCTGAGGACCGGGGGGCAGGCTCGTAGTGTATACCCTTTGGTTGGTTGATGATGCATGGAGGAGATTGTAACCATGGCAATGAAATGATATATGATAGGATGAATGTAAAACTAAAGTTCTCCCATGTAAACTATCACATAATTCACAATAAAACATTAAAACAAAAAACTACCCAAGGCCTGGTGTGGTGCTGTAGGATAAAGTCCTGGACCACAGGGTCCAGTCCTGGTGTGGCACTATGGGTTAATGTGATGGGGTACAAGGTCAGTTCAAGCTTACCAGCCATTCCTCAGAAACCCTATACAGGGTTGCTATGAGTTAGAACAGACTCCACGACACTTAACAACAACAACAATTATTGTTAGTGACTTTGTTACCGAACATGCCATGAGAATTCTCTTGGACTTCTAACGGAGTCACAGATTTGGGTGAGGTGTCAGGGATGCAAGACATGAGCAAGACAACAGGAGTGTGAGAAAGCTGGTTTAATACAAAGTGAAAGTACACTCGAGGCGAGCGGGTCTGTCTTTGAAAGCCAGTGAGACAGACGTCGATCATGGCTGTCTAGGGTTATTTTATTATTTTTTTTCTTAAATGTTTTATTGTGAATTATGTGATAGTTTACATGGGAGAACATTAGTTTTACATTCATTCTATCGTATATCATCTCATTGCCATGGTTACAATCCCCTCCATGCAATCCTTCCCCCGTGCCCCCCAGGTCTTCAGCACACA
>NW_006408596.1:7427707-7436086 GCF_000296735.1 Chrysochloris asiatica
TTGCTGTTTTTCCCTCACTTCCCTTTATCGGTGTCGAGTATGGTCACCAATCACAGCGTGTATTCCCATTGAGTCTTAGTCTTGGAAGGGGTTTGCAATGAGGGGACCTGACCACTTGCCTTGATGTTTCCTGGGCAAGTATGTTGCTTGTTCTTGTAGTAACAGTCAGTCAGCCTATGTTGTTTTATATTTTTCCTGTAGGTCTTTCTTTCAAGAATTATCTTCTGTTCTTCTAGCTACTTGTCTAGGGGTATTTATTCTTTAAAATGTTCATCTATGATGTTCTTGTAGCTCATAGGCTTTTCTTTTTGTCTCCTTATTTAGTTATCTTCTTCTACCCGTGGTGGTTGGTGGTTACCAGGGGGTGGCGGTGAGGGGTGTCAGGTCTGCTTTTCCTTCCTTGCATCCCTGTTCTATCAAGTTGGCTCCTGATTCCAGTTGACGTGAGGCACGATGAGATCAGGCTGTTGTGATCTATAGGGTCTTCAGTGACTGATTTTTTAGAAGTAGAATCTTCAGGCCTTTCTTCCTAGTCTGTTTTAGTGTGAAGGCTCTCCAGAAACATGCTTCGTGTCATAGCAACACAAAAGCCTCCCACGACAGATAGATGGTGTCTGTACTTGAGGGACACTGGGTGGGAAGTGAACCTGGGTCTCTGACATGGAAGTCAAGAATGCTACCAACTGAATAATCCCTGCTCACTGCAGTATTGGGAAGGTAGAGTTGGAATAAATTTGCAGTATTGGACTGGTCAAGAAAAAACAAACTGACCAATGGAAATTTCATATTACTTCTCTCCAATGTGGTGCTGTGGGTTAATGCGCCAGACTATAAAGCTATTTGAACTACAAGGTCGGTGGTTCAAGCTCACCAGCTGCTCCTTGGAAACCCTATACAGGGTCACTATGGGTTGGAACTGACTTGAGGGCACTTCACAGCAGCAATCTTAAAAAGGCAGAAGGGGGGAAACAAAACAAAAACAAAAAGAAGAAAGAGACCAGAAATAGACCACGCAATCAACAAACTGAAGAATCATATTGAAATGTGTTGTTATTGTTGTATGCTCTCAAGTTAATTCCCGCTCGTAGCTACCCTATAGTGCAGAGTAGAACTTGCTTTATAGGGTTTCGTAGGCTATAATCTGTATGGGAGCTCTGGTAGCATAGTGACTACGAATCGGGCTGCTAACCTCAATCAGAGTCAGCAGTTTGAAACTACCAGCTGTTCCGTGAGAGAAAGATGAGGCTTTCTGCTCCCATAAAGATTTACAGCCTCAGAAACCCTGTACAGGGTCGCTGTGAGTCAGAACCGACTCCACGGCACATAACAACAACAACAACAATCTGTATGGGAGCAGATTGCCAGGTTTTTCCTTTGACAGAGATGCTAGTGAGTTTGAAACCACGCATCTTCCAGTTAATAGCTAAGCACTTAACCACTGTGCCACCAAGCCTCCTTTATTGTGACATTGTTATTGTTAAATACCGTGGAGTCAGTTCTGACTCATAGTGACTCCATATAGGGATTCCAAGGCTGTAAATCTTTGCAGGGGCAGGAAATTTCATATTTCTACTGCAGAAGTACTAGTGGACTTGAACTGCCAACCTTGTGATTTACTGTCCAGTGCTTATCCTGCAGAGTTGCTGCTTCCTTACTATCGGGATGCTGTTGTTTAGTGCCGTTGAGTCAGTTCCAACTCATAGCAACCCTACATAGGGTTTTCAAGGAGCAGCTGGTGGGTTTGAAATGCCGACCTTGTGGTTCAAAGTTCAGTGCTAGTCCAACAGTGCAGTACCATTGCTGTTGTTGTTAAGTGCCATCGAGTCGGTTCCGACCCATAGTGACCCTGTGCAGGGTTTCCGAGGCTGTAAATCTTTACGGGAGCAGAAAGCCTCATCTTTCTACCGCGGAGTGGCTGGTAGTTTCGAACTGCTGATCTTAAGGTTTGCAACCTGATTTGTAACCACTACGCTACCAGATGTTGTTGTTGTTGTGTGCCGTGGAGTCGATTCCGACTCATAGCAACCCTGTACAGGGTTTCTGAGGCTGTAAATCTTTACGGGAGCAGAAAGCTGCCTCTTTCTCCCATGGAACAGCTGGTTGTTTCAAGCTGTTGACCCTGAGTATAGCATTAAAAATAAGAAAACACCAATGGTCAAGGGTCCTGATTCTGAGGGGGCAGCCATCATTGAATGATACCAAACTTAGGAGAGAGATTACAAAAGTAAACTAAGAAGAGATACTTAGATAAGACTTGTAGAGACATTTCTGGATACCTGAGAGACATGATTCACTGCAAAGAGTAAACAAGAATGGGTGTGGAGCTTTATCTCTGGGGAGTTGCAAGTAAAGGCAAATTGCTCTGATTCATCTGAGATGGCCAGGTAAACTCATCAGGCCCTGCACAGTTGCATGAATCATCCGGGAGGCTTCTGAAGCTTTTACATCCCTGATCATTTGAGCTGCTTGAGTATGTGTTACGCCCAGCATGGTGATAGCTCTGTGTGAGCTTCCTCCTCCAACTGCACGAGCTGGGAGCTGCTGGCAACCATCCTATGTCATTCAGTTCTGGAAGCACAGGCCTGATATTCTGGACACCTCACACCCTTCAGAAAAACTTTTAACAAATCACCACATGCTCAAAAACGTAGTGAACCTAACAATGTGTCACCCTAAACATGCTAATCATGTGGAATAGTAGCAATCAGATTCATGGCTACCTCTTGTGAAATAGAAACATGATACTTCAGTGACTGCCACATGATGCTTAAATAAACTAGGACACTTGACCTTGAACAGCTTTCCGTAAGTGCCAGGAAGCCGTGTCCTGGAGAAACAAAAGTAACTGATGAAAAACGCCCAAGTGTCTGCATGGGGACAGTCAGTGTCGGACCTGGCACTGCTGCTGCGCACTTACCTGGAGGACCGAAGGTGCAGTCTCATGTAAGTCTATTTAGTTTCAGTTTTTCAAATTAAGGTGAAGTTTTCACATCACAGCACATTCACAAAGTTATGCAACCATCACTTTTATCTGGTTCTTAATTCATTTTCTTTCTTTTTTTAAAAAAGTTTTTAATGTGAATGGAGTGATAGTTTGCATGGGAGAACATTGGTTTTACACTTATCCTATTGTATTGCATTTCATTGCAATGATTACAGTCCCCTCCGTGCATCATCATTCAAAAGTATTTCCTCCTGTTCCTTGTTTGTTTGTTTTTTGGGGACGTACACAGAAACATTCAGGAATATATAATTTAAACAACCAAAGTGCACATTCTGCAAGCCTCCTTCCTGATCATTAATCCACAGCCTTTCTCTTTCCATGAGTCTAGAGTCCTCAGCTGCTCTCTCTCTCCATGTCCTCATCTCTGCCTCCATCTCTAATGTCACTGCTTCTCTGGATAGGACCCCACATTCCTCACATGCTCTTTTCCTTTGATGGGTCTAGGGTCATCTGTTCCTGGGCTGTAAGATTACTCCCCCCTTTTTGTTACAAAACTTCTACGTTTACAGTTGTGATCACTCGCAATTAGTCATGATACCAGTTATTCACTATTGAAGCATAAGAATCTTATCTGCATCTCTTTTCACCAGACCCATTTAGAGAAGATGAAAACAAGACTCTACCTTCCCCTGCACACTCTGAAAGTAAAGTCCCTCTTGAAAACCTGTAATCCAGTCACTTTGTGCCTGTGTAGCCAGCCCCACCCCCTATTTTAGGTAGCCATTGTCTAAGTTGCGTGTCCCTTATCAATCTTGTGTACAGAGGGGATAGGATTGATCCTTGATGTGAAGATATTCCTTCCTTCTCAGTTGGTATTTTGAGCTATTATATCCATAAGTAAGGAGCTCTGGTAGCGTAGTGGTTCCGAATCGGGCTGCGAACCTTAAGGTCAGCGGTTCGAAACTACCAGCTGCTCCACGGGAGAAAGATGAGGCTTTCTACTCCCGTAAAGATTTACACCCTCGGAAACCCTGTACAGGGTCGCTATGGGTCGAAACCGACTCGACGGCACTTAACAACATAACAACAAATATCCATAAGTATAGGCCAAGTTTGTCGAATTGTAGCAATTAACATGTTTCCTTGATCTCTTATCCATTTTCATCACCACAAAAAAAGTCTTGTAGCCAGTGTCCCCATCATCTGGTTCCTATCTCCACCTGTTCTGAATATGTCAGGTAAATGGAGCCAGGCTGTAGGTGTCTTTTGTACATGGCTTCTTTTACTTGTTAGATGCTGTTGAGTCTTCTCAACTCATAGCGACCCTATGTGCAACAGAATAAAACATTGCCTAGCCTTGCACCAACCTCACAATTGTATTTAAGCCCATTGGTACTACCGCTTTGCAAATCCATCTCATTAGGGGTCTTTTTGTGTTTTTTTCCTGCTGACCTTCCACTTTGCTAAGCATGATATCTTCTTCAGGGGTGATCCCTCCTGACAACATGTCTGAAGTATGAGAGACAAACTCTGTCCATCCTGGCTTCTGAGGAACATTCTGGCTGTATTTCTTCCAACACAGATCTGTTTGTTCTTTTGGCAGTCCAGGGTACGTTCAATATTCTTCTCCAATGCCATAATCCAAAGGCATCGATTTTTCCTTGTTCAACTTTCACATGTGTATGAGGCTATTGAAAATACCAGGTACACTTTAGTCCTCAAAATGATATCTTCTTGAACACTTTAAAGAGGTTTTGTGCAGCAGATTTGTTTAATGCAGTACATTGTTTGATTTCTTCACTGCTGCTTCCATGAATGTTGTTTGTGGATCCAAGCAAAATGAAGTCTTTGACAGCTTCCATCTTTTCTCTATTTGTTATTTTTGTCAATTCTGATTCATTACAACCCTGTACACAACAGAACGAAACACTACCCAGTCCTACATGATCTTCACAATTGCTTTGCTTGAACCCATTGCTGTCACCACTGTGTCAGTTCATCTCATTGGGGTCTTCCTCTTTTTCACTGACCCTCCACTTTACCAAGCACGATAGATATCCTTCTCTGTGGACTGGTCCCTCCTGATCATATATCTGAAATATGAGAGATGAAGTCTCAAATTCCTGGCTTCTACAGAGCATTCTCATTGTACTTCTTTCAGCACAGATTTTTTTGTTCTTCTGGAAGTCCCTGTGTTTAGGTTCAAACCCAAAAAGAGAATCCTTCTGTGTATGTGGTTGCTGAGACAACCAAAGCAAAACCAGAATAGAGTCCTAGAGACAGTAGTTTATTACAGAAAAGATGGTTACAAACAGGGAAACTTACTGACCCAGGAGTGATAACAGCATCTGTTTCCAGTGCGGCTGGCTGGGCAGTGAAGATCCCATACCGTGTGGGGGTGGGACATATAAGTCCTTTTTATACTCTGTGGAAAACGAGCCTCATACTCCAGGAAAGAGGAGAGGGGGTGGTTTAAGGAGAGCACTATCTCCAGCCAAGACTCAGGGAAAAACAGAAAAATAGCCCGGTGCCAACAGCCTACTACTCCCTAGTAGATAAGTAACAAATCCATGGAAACATTTTCAGCATGCATGGTCAGGGACATATGTTAGATAGGGAGAGAGGTGGAATGACGGGGCATTTCTCCTGGGTTGACATTAGTGAGGCCATTTTGGAGTGTTCAACTTTGTCCCTACACCATGGTACTTTTAGTATTCATCTCCAGTACTTTTAACTCTAATTCATCAACTCTTCTGTGATCTTTCTTATTCACTGTACAACTTTCACATGCATATGAGGCTACTGAAAATACCATGGCCTGAGTCAGGTGCACTTTAGTCTTCAAACTGACATTTATCTGATATTATTTATTGGTCCAGTGGTGAGGATTTTTGTGTTGGTTTTTTTTTTTAACGTTGAGGTGCAGTCCATATTGAAGATTGTGGTCTTTGATCTTTCATTAGTATTTTAAGTCCTTGCTTGTAGCAAGCAAGGTTGTATTATCTATATATCACAGGTTGTTAATGAGTCTTCCTCCAATCCTGATGCCACATTCTTCTTCATATAATTTCTTGCTCAGCATAAAGATTGAATAAATATTGTGGAAGAATACAACTCTGATACACACCTTTTCTGATTTTAAATCATTCAGTATCCTCTTATTCTGTTCAAACCACTGTTTTTTGGTCTATGTATAGGTTCCACATTTACACAATTAAGAATTCTGGAATACCTGTTTTGCACATTGTTACACATAGCATGTCATGATTCAAACAGTCGAAAGCCTTTGCATAGTCCAATAAAGCACAAGTAAATATCTTTCAGGTATTCTCTGCTTCCAGTCAAGATCCATCTGACATCAACAATGATACCACTGATTCCTTGTCCTCTTCTGAATCTGCCTTGAATTTCTGGCAGTTTCCTGTCAATGCACTGTTACAGCTGGTTTTAAATTATCTTCAGTAAAAATTTTGCTTGCATATGATATTAGTAATATTGTTCAATGATTTCCGGATTCTGTTTGGTCACCTTTCTTTGGAATGGTCACAAATTTGGATCTTCTCCAATCTGTTGACCAAGTAGCTGTCTTCCAAATTTCTTGGCAGAGACGAGTGAGCACTTCCAGTGCTTCTTCAGTGTGTTGAAATATTTCAATTTATAGTCTGTCAGTTCCTGGACTCTTGTTTTCAGCCAATGCTTTCAGTGCAGCTTGGACTTCTACCCTCTGTTCTTGATCATATGCTATCTTTTTTATTTTTATTTTTTCCTTTGTGCAACCTTTTAAAAATTTTATTATTGTGAACTGATAGCTTATATGGGAGAACATCAGCTTTATATCATCGTTTCATTGCAATGATTACAATCTCCTCCGTGCATCATAATTCAACAGTATTTGCTTCCATTCCATCTTTTTTTCTTTCTTTTGGTGGGAAGGGGGATTATACACAGAAACACTCAGGAATATATAATCATTTAAACAACCAAAGGGCACATTCTGCAAGCTTACCTCCTGGCTGCCAGCGCTCAGTCCCTCTCTTTCCATGACTCTAGAGTCCTCAGCTGCTCCCTCTCTCCATGTCCTCATCTCTGCCTCCTTCTCTAATGTCACTGCTTCTCTGGATAGGGTCCCACATTATGCTTGTGCTCTTCTCCCTTGATGGTCCTAGCGTCCTCTGGACTGTACAATTAACTACTCCCCCCTTTTTGTTACAAAACTTCTACCTTTACAGTTGTGACAGTCGCAATTAGCCATGATAACAGTTACTCACTGCTGAATCATAAGAAGCTTATCCCCATCTCTTTTTACTAAACCCATCTAGACAAGATGAAAATTATTTAATGAGTACTCTTTCTTTCCCCGCATACTCTTAAACTATACTCCCTCTTGAAAAGTTGTAAGCTAGTCACTTTGTACCTTTATTGCCCCCTCATTTTAGGTAGCCAATGTCTAAGTTGCTTGTCCCTATGTACTCTGTATTCAGAGGGGATAGGACTGTTACTTGATGTGAAGACTCCTTCCCTCTCTGTTGGTATTTTGAGCTATAGCATCCATGAGTATAGGTCAAGTTCATCAAATTGTAGCAATTTATCCTCGTTTCCTTTGTCAAAAAAAATTTTTTTTTTTCTTCCTCTAGTCGAGTTCTGATTATCAAGTCATTGAGGCTAGGTCGGATGGCTACTATCTGCAAGTTTGAGTGTTCTTTTGATCATAGGCTATCTCTTGAAATGGTTGAACATCAGCCATTTCTTTTTGGTACAGTAACTGTGTATACCTTCAATCTTTTGATGCTTTCTGCATCCTTATTTTGCCCATAGAAGCCTTCAATATTGCAAGTTAAAGCTTGAGTTTTTTCTTTGGTTCTTTCAGCTTGAGAAATGCTGAGCATGTTCTTCCTTTTGGGCTTTTAAATTCCATATCCTTGCACATTTCTTTATAATATCTGACTTTGCCTTTTCGAGCTGCCCTTTGAAATTTTCTGTTCAGCTCTTTTACCTCCTTATTTCATCCATTTGCTTTAGCATCTGTACACTGGAGAACAAGTTTCAGAGTCTCTTCTGTTTTGTTCTTTTTCTTCTTTGTCTTCAAGTGAATAAGATAATCACAGAGTCTGATAAATTCTATAAAAATTTTATAGTGACTTAATAAAGTGTAACTTTACCAGTTGTAGACTATGGGGTCTCTAGATAAAGTGCAGAAGTTCTGGTTTGTTGTTGTAGGATAAACACTGGACTGCAAGGTCTGTGAAAGCACTTTTGTAGTTAAGTACCGTGGAGCCGGTTCCGACTCATACTGACCCTGCACGTGTTATTGTCTCTGCCTCCATCTCTGGCGTCACTGCTTCTCTGGGTAGGGTCCCACTCTCTGCTCTTCTCCCTTGATGGTCCCAGGGACCTCCGTTCCTAGACTAAAAAGTTAATCACTCCCCTCCTTGCTA
>NW_006408596.1:7436596-7437660 GCF_000296735.1 Chrysochloris asiatica
GAAAGGGGGTTTGCACTGAGAGGACCCGACCACTTGCCTTGATGTCTCCTGGGCAAGCAACTTGCTTGTTCTTATAGTAATCAGTCCGACTGTCTATATTGTTTTGTATTTTTCATGTAGGTCTTTCTTTCAAGAAGTATCTTCTGTTCTTCTAGCTGCTCCAGACTGGTCTACTCGTCCTTTCAAGTGGAAATTTCCCACCTCTGAACATCTAGATGTGGTTCAGGCTTCATTTTGAGTTTTGTCTTGTGTTTTTGTCTCGCACTATGCAAGACTTTCTAATGTGATCCTTTTCAGTGGCTTCTTCCTTCCTGAACCCAGGTTCTAGAACAGTACCTGCCACATCACGGCTGCTCAGTAAATACTCATTCAGTGACTGAATGAGACTTACAGGGCCTAAATACAGTACAGCTTTGACCACCAGTTAGAAATCCCCCAACATACTGGCATCGTGAGTTCATGAGGTTAAGGTGCCCTTGGAATTGATATTGTGTTAATGTACTTATTTCCATGGGTACAAGCTCGGTGGTAGGGACTAAAGATAGCTCTAGAGATGGTGTTTTAAAACCCATGCCCAGCAGGCTATGTGCATCTAAGAACACCCAATGGCAACTGAAATGCAGTCTGTTTACGAACCCAATCTTTGCTTGTGGGAGTCCTGGAGAACTGTTCTTAATAACACCCCTATTGAGAAAAGAATTACCAGCCGCTTGGAAAGCAGCAGTCTTCAGCTGTTAGAAACAGAGTGACTATATCCGAGGAATCACACAGGAAATTGTTGTTAAAATAGCAGGTCAGAGCCAGGTAGGTATTGGGGATTTTGTACTATATGTTTTTCCCCTTAAATGGCAAATTTATTTAATAAAACACTAACTAGAAACTAGAAGTTAGAGCCTTTGAAAAACAAGTTCTTGTGATACAATGGGTCAGCATTACCCATGGTTTCTTTTTTTTTTTTTAATTTAAGCTTTTTATTGCGGATTGAGTGAAAGTTTACAGGGCACATCATCAGTTTCACATTCAATAATTCATATAACTTGTTTCATTACATTGATTATAATCCC
>NW_006408596.1:7446756-7447670 GCF_000296735.1 Chrysochloris asiatica
GCCTGGGCATCAGCGACCGGGCTGCAGGAGCGTTGGGCCTCGGGTGGTTGGTTTGGGCCTCACGGTGCTTCGGTATCAGCAGCTGGGCATCAGGCAGCTTGGGCCTCAGCAGGCGGGTTGGTGGATTGGGCCTTGGGGGGCCTGTGCCTCGGAGACTGGGCTGAGGGCGGGTTTGGTCTCAGGGGCCTTGGCGACCGGACTACACGGGTGCGTTAGGCCTCTGTGGCCCTGGGCCTCAGCGACCTGGCTACGTGGCAGGTTGGGCCTTGGGGGCCCGAGACCTTGGCAGCGACTGGGCTGTGGACCGCCTGGGCCGCTAGGCGGGTAGGCGATTTGGCCCTTGGTTGGGTCTGGGCGTTTGTGACCAGTATGTGCGCAGGTTGGGCCTCAGGGCAGGCCTTGGCCTCAGTGGGAGTGTCTGGGCCTTGGGAAAGCCTTGGCCTAAATGGGCGGGCCTGTGCCTTGGGCATTCCTGATCCTGGGCTGCTTGGCAGAGAGCTGGTCTAGGCCGGGGCAGTAGAGGGCTGGGGGTCGTGGCTGCAGGGAGGTAGTGTCTGTATTTGATGACGTAAAAAATGCCTCTGTCAGTCTCTCTGTACCATGGGTACCCCAAATTTCCTGATATCTGCGCCAGTATCCCTCTCTATTTGTTAGACTTTGTTAGTTTATGCTTCCTTTTCTCTGGAAATGCAGCCTTCTAAGTGGGGTTGCTCTAGCCCTGCATTCCAAGGTCTGCAGGGGTCAGAGGCACTCGCCGGCATGGGCGTGGAAGTGGGAGCCGTGCGCAGGCAGGCAAAAGCTCAAAATGCCTGTAATTCCTCAGCAATTTGATCTTTTAAAAAAACGAGTTCAGAATGTTGAAATATAAGATCTTATGTTTGTTCAAAGGCTGTCTGTCTGCTAGACAGAGGTTT
>NW_006408596.1:7447770-7472898 GCF_000296735.1 Chrysochloris asiatica
GCAGGCAGGCAAAAGCTCAAAATGCCTGTAATTCCTCAGCAATTTGATCTTTTAAAAAAACGAGTTCAGAATGTTGAAATATAAGATCTTATGTTTGTTCAAAGGCTGTCTGTCTGCTAGACAGAGGTTTTTTATGTGCGATTCTGCCCCCTTTCCCCGAGACTGCCCTACCTGAGCTGCCTGGTCAGCGAAGCGCCGGAAGTCCTCCTACTACCCATGGTTCCTTGGAAACTCCCTTGTAAGGTTTTAGCAGAGATGGGGAGGGATGTGTTGGCATGTCAGTTATTTAGGTATTTAAAAATTGAGACATAATTCACATAATATAAAACTTACATTTAAAGTGTTGAATTTGGTGGCTTTAAGTGTATTCAAGAATTGTGCGACTATGATCACTATCTATTCTAGAACATTTCCACCACCCCAGAAAGAAACCTTCTTTCTGTTAGCAGTCATTCCTCATTCCTTTCTTGCTCACAGCCCCTGGCAGTGGAGACTACTGTTTGCCTCTATAGATTTGACTATGCTAGACATTTCATGGAAATGGAATCGTACTATATGTGACTGTGTATGTCTGCCTTCTTTCATTTATCATGTTTTCACTGTTCATCCATGCTATAGCATGTATCATTCCTTTTTTATGGCCAGAGAATATTCCATTGTACTGATAGATCACTTTTTTATTTTTTTTTAAGTTTGTTCATCAGTTGATGGACTTTTAGGTTGTTTCTTCTATTTGGCGATTAGGAGTAATGCTACTATGAACATGTTTTTCTGTATGGACCTCTATTTTCAGTTCTCTCAGGCATGTAACTCGGAATGAAACTGCTGAGCCACAGGGCAACTCTATATCTAACTTTTTGAGGAACTTCCAAGCTGCTTTCCAAAATAGCTACAGCATTTTACATTCTTACCAACCATATCTGAGGGCTCCACTTTCTCCAGAGCCTTGCCAGTACTTAGTATTTTCTCTTTAAAAATTTTTCGATGTGTTCTAGTCCTGATAGTGGATGTAAAGGAGCCCAGCTGCAGTTTGAACCTACCCTTTGGCTCCGAGGAGAAAGAGCTGTCTATCGGCTTCTGTGGCGATTTCTGCCAAGAAAACCCTGTGGAACAGACCAAACTGTACCCAACAACAAACACATCAAACCAAATTCACTGTCAGCCCATCAATTCCAACTCATAGTGACCCCACAGGGCAGATTGTTGGTGTAGTTGTTAAGTACCATCAAGTTGGTCCTGACTCTGTAGGGTTTCAGAGGAGCAGTTGGTGGGTTTGAACTGATCTTGCAGTTAGCAGTTAGACCGATTTTGCAGTTAGCAGTCTAGTGTTTGTCCTACAGCTCTACATCAGGACTCCACAGTACAGATTGTTCTTGTTGTTACGTGCCATCAAGTCGATTCTGACCCATAGCAACAACTGTACAGAGTTTCCAAGGAGCAGCTGGTGAGCTTGAACCACTAGCCTTGCAGTTCAAAGTCTGACGCATTAGCCCACAGTTTCACACCAGGACTCCAGATTACAAGGCTATGAATTTTTACAGTAGCAAGTTGCCACATCTTTCTCTCTTGGAATGGTTGGTGGGTTCAAACCACTGGTCTTTTAGTTAGCAGGTGCACTCTTACACACTTAACCACTGTGCCACAATGTTGTTGTTGTTAAGTGTTCTCGAGTTGGTTCTGACCCATAGCGACCCTGTATATAGTTCCCTAGGAGCAGCTGGTGAACTTGAACTGTCTACCTGCCTTAGAAATCCCCTGGGTTTCAAGTTTTCATTCCTCTCTGTGGATGCGCCCGTTAGTTCTTTTTATCCCAGAATGCCCTAAAATTGGAATCACATAGTATGCATTCTTTTCAGACTGACTTCTTTCACTTAATAGTATACATCTCTTTTTGGTTCATCCATGTCCTTTTGTGGCTTGATAGCGCGTTTCTTTTTTTAACTGTAAATGCTGTTCTCTTCTGTTGTATGGATGGTCCACAGTGTGTTTATTCATGCACCTTTGGAAGGGCATCTTGGTTGTTTCCTGTTTGGGGCCTTTGTTAGTCCCGCTTCCAACCAACTCCTAGGGGTTGGTATACACACACTCTATTCCGTTGCTCCTTGGTGGAGTACCTCTGAGACATTTTCTGTTGGATTCTTGTGAATTTCCCCAGAGGATTGGTTTGGGGTTAGGCTCTGGAAAACCAAAGACCAAACCAGTTGCATTCAAGTTGATTCTGACTCAGCAGCCTCATGCATGTCAGATCAGATCTGTGTAGCATTGTGTTTTCAGTGACTAGCTTTTCAGAAGTAGATCTCTAGGCCTTTCTTTTGAGGCACCATTGGGTAGATTTGAACCACTAACTTTTTGATTAAAAGCTGAGTGCCTAACTGTTGGTACTATCCAGGGACTCCTTGGTTCTCTTGAAGCAGGTGCTCTCCTGGAGTTGGGAATAAAAAAATGTCTATTAGGGATCAACCCCTGTGAAAGGAAGGGGAAGGAAACAGAGTCAAGCAGAGGGAGTAGTCCAGCTTCAGTACAGACAGGACAAAGCCTTGGCTAGCCCATGCTGAGCTCTGGAGTGAGTTTTGTTTTTGTTGTTAAGTGCCTTCACTTCCACTCATAGTGACCCTGTATAGGGTTTCCAAGGAGCAACTGATGAGCTTGAACCATCAACCTTGCAGTTGAAACGACTTTGCAGTATGACTGCTTTAGCCCATAGTACCACACCACATTAGTGTTGTTATGTGCCGTGGAGTCAGTTCCGACTCATAGTGACCCTGCACAGGGTTCCCGAGGCTGTTAATCTTTACGGGAGCAGAATGCCTTATTTTTCTCCCGCAGAGCTGCTGGTAATTTCTAACTGCTGACCTTGCGGTTTGCAGCCCGATTTGTAACTACTATGCTACCAGAGCTCCTTTCCCAAATAGCCAGTCAGCCTTTATATTTACACCCCTGCCTGCAATGACGCAGGCTGCAATGAGGCAGATCTTGAGAGAGGCAGCTGCACTGGGTACCTAGCAGGAGTTACTGAACACGCCCCCTGTGGCACCTCCATCCCTGAGGGCAAAGTGGCTACCTATCTCCTCATCCACCGAAGGCATCAGTGTGAGTTGCTGGCTTGATAAGCACACTTTCACTGGCTTAGTTTATTCTTCTGTGTTACTTTCCTGCTCCCATGTGGGTGTTCCCTTCCCCGCCCAAATAAATTTCGCGCACTCAGATCCTTGTCTCGGGTTCTGCTTCAAGGAGAAACCGAGACAAGCCCGATGTACCTTCAGAGTGCTGTTCTTAGGGCCATGCCTGGCACTTTCCTTGAGTTACCTATACTTAGGGTGACACAGTACTGGTTCGTTGCTATTTGATCAGTTGCCCTGGTCTTCCATCCAGTTCACCAGTAAACAAGTTGTCCTCGGGCCAATCTGACTCATGGGGTCCGCGGGTGTTTGAGCATAGAACTGGGCTCCTCGGGCTTTTCAGTGACTGTTTTTTTGGAAGTAGATCACCAGGCCTTTCTTCCCTGGTGCTCTGGGAGAATCAAACCTCCAACTTCAAGCAGAGCATGTGAGTCATTTGTACCACCCAACAACTCCTCCATCTATCTCGTTAGTGCCTGTCCTAGTTTGTTAGCACTCCTGCAATCTAGAACATACACCGGAAAATGGGTTCCTGTAAAGGTCACAAATGTACGTTCTCGGCAGTTTGGAAAGTCTCAGGACTTTGAAACAGAAGTTATTCTTTGTCTCTCCTAATTTCCAGTGGCTGCTGGTGGTCCTTGGTGTACCTTTGCTGCATCTGCCCTTTTGTCATGGGGTGTCTTGTCTTCTCTCTGTGTATGACTCTGTACCCATGTCTGTCTTCCTTTTCCACAGCACACGCCTTGGGAGAGGTTGGTCTCTCCCTACTCCAGTATGACTTAGCTGAGAATATCTTAAAAGAAATACCCTATTTCCCCAAACAGGATTGCAGTCACAAGTACAGGGCTTAGGACTTAAACATCTCTTTGCTGGGGAATAGAATTCAGTCCCTGACAGTGCTACTTTCTCTCTTGAATGAATCCTGATTTGGACGATACGTTTTGTGATGTGGCACTATGGGATAAGCACTGGACTGTTAACTGCAAGGTCGGGGGTTCAAACCTGCTCCTCAGTAACCCTAGAAAGGGTTGCTATGAGTTGGAACCAGCTTGATTGGTTCTTGCCCTGTGGCTGGAGCTGCAGAGGATCAAGTTGTGGCTGGGCTATATGGGTACAGTTGCTGGCTTCTACTGAGTGGGAAACAGAAAACCCCTCCCATGCACACACACACACACACACACACACATGAAAACAAAATAGAACAAACAAGAAAGCAACAATTAAAAAATAAAAATAGGGAGCAACCAGAAAAAAACACACCAATAACTATAAAGACAAAAGAGGGACAGAGAAATGGAGTTACTGGAGAGAAAAATAAGACATAAAATACAAGGAAGAAAACAACTAAAAACACTTAGAAAAATCAGGGAGAGGTAAGATGAAAAGAGAAAGAAATGAAAAAGTAGTTAAGAAAGATCAAAAGGGAGGGGGAAAGAAGAGGAGAAATAAAAAGAAAGAAGGGAAAACAAAAGCAGAGATAGTAGTGGTGGAGGAGTCAGTTCTGATTCATAGAGGCCCTGAGTAGGTTTTCCAAGGCTGTAAATCTTTACGGGAGCAGAAAGCTTTATCTTTCTCCTGCAGAAGAGCTGGTAGTTTTGAACCGCTGACCTGGAGGTTGGCAGCCCGACTCATAACCATTACACTACAAGAGCGCCTTAAATTGAAGATACAAAGTGCTTGACAAGAAGACATTGGCCACATGTCCTGTGGCTGGCCTTGGCACATTGTAGTTTACTTGAGGTCCTGTTTTCCTATTTTGGGATAAGAGCATGGAGCATAGCAGTTAAAAGTTCTCAAAGTGACCAGCTGAACGGCTCAGAAAACCCACTGGTCTCTTTGTCATAGGGGTTAGTGTTTGAACTAGTCTAGCAATGGAAAGATGGATCAGGTTACAAGTCAGTGTGAGAATTAGCAATGTTTGGCTTGTTTTTTATTTGAACCATTGGGAAATGGTCATGATACAAGGGTAAGTCACAAAGTATTGCTAGTAGGGTTCCAGTGGATACCTGCACGGGCTTATTCTGAACAAAATGTGTTTACCCTGTGGTCAGTGGATGGATGGATGCAGACCAGTTCTCTCAGTACTATACTCGTCTTAGTCTTGTTAGGTAATGGAAAGAGAAGGAGGGGGAGAAAGAATAAACAAACAAAACCAATAAAATATCTAAAGGAAAAAGTGAAACCCCAAACCCCAAATTTTAAAATAGCAGTGCAGTTGTTGGACTTGGACTGAAGAAAACTCTGGGAAGCGTCTGCAAGCCACGGGACTCACAAGGTGAGTGTGGGAGGGATGTGAAAGCAGAAGTCGTGGCTTCAGATGGAGTTCCTGTCGGCTTTCATATTGTCTATGTTCAGGCCACTCAATCCAGAAGTAGTTCATGGAGGCCCTTGTTGAGGCTGGTTTCAGTGTCTGTCAGGACCACAGGGCAGCTGGAGGCAGGGTGACTGGTTCCATGCTCATCTGGTGGCTCTGCGGATTCTGTAGATCTGGTGTCGAGACCGACCACCTGAATCCAGGCACCGCTGACCCCTGCCTCACCCTGGGGTGGCTCCTAACCACATGGTCTGAATTCCCAGAGAGCAGAATCTGTGCTGGCGGTGGATAAGGATGGAAGCTGGCCACATCTCCAGGCACCAGGGAAATGTGGGGGAAAAGAAGAAATTGCACCTTTCCCATCATCAATGTGAATCTTCCCGACCAGGCCACCTTCTCTGGCCAAAGCTGCTTTATGCCGAGTCTGGCCAACCATTCAGCCATGTTTCCCTCTGTTGCCATCCCTGCTCAGTTTCTCCTCCCAGCCAGCACTCAGTCCATATCCCTAACCCTCCCTTTGAAGTTCAGGGCTCCAGGCTTGTCATCTGTGTCTGTTTCATCTGGTCTCTTGTATCTTTGTTGTAAAGGGTCCGTGTAGTATGTCTGCCTAGTCTACCGTCTTGCTGGAAGTCTTTAAGTTTTGATCTTAAAGCCATCAACGTATTGCTTACTCTGGGTGTCTCATCAAATTTTTGCACTGGAAACAACTTTCAGGGTTATCAAATCCACTGGCTCTCAACCAGGATTTTTTTGTTTTGTTTTCTTTTTTTTCTGTTAAGATGAACACAGTTGGGTGTTCACATGCATAAGACTCCCCTGGGAATTCCCAGCATGCCAGCTGTAACTCCACTCCTTTTTCTCCCACTCAGGGAAGTGTACTGAATGCCAGTGAAAAAAGCTATTTTAGGGAGAATGTATTATTTACAAAAAAACAAGATGATTCATTCTCAAGCTTCAGTACATTAACCATTAGCAACAGCATCACTCATGCTACTACTTGTGACTGAATTAGAGAACTACTGATTCCATTCTAAACCCTGAATTAATTACGTAAAACTGTCATGAAGCTTCATGGTACCTCCATTTTCTCACCTGGTAATGGGCATGGTGATATCTCCTTTCCTGTTTGTGTTTTGATGAGATAATGAATACACATACTTTGAGAAGTAGAAAACCTTTAAGTGTAGTACAAGCCCAGCAGTGGTTACCTGAACATATCACGAGGTAGTCATATCTGCTAAGAGTTTCCTAGAGCCGCACCAGGATTTACGAAATAGACTCATTGGTTCATATGCATACAGCTAGCTTGCCGAAATTCTTTCCTCAGGCTGTTTACAACTCAAAATGTTTCTAGTGATCCTGGTGATGCTGTGTGTTTTCAACACGTTGCTAAATTGTACTAGTTAGGATTCCAAAGTTTCAAGGAGTGGAAATGAATTAGCTTGAAATACATGGAATTCACTTGTAGAAAAACAGGGTATTTATTGGCTCATACAGCACCACCTTGAGGACATCCTAGGTAGAACTGGCCAGGGGAGTGACCAGAAACCAAGATGAGAACATCACAAGGATGTTGTGTCTCTCATCTGTGCTGCTGTCTGAGTATTGACTTTGTTTCCTTGAAAGAGCTTCTTTGTTAGATAGAAGGGTGGTCATTGGATACTGGTTCTTTACAACCTTTTTACCCAAGAGAAAAGAGACCCTCTTCTTTTCCATCCTGCCAAATCCAGTTAGAAGAATCCTGGCGATTATTCTTGTTGGTTCACCCTTGGACCAGTCACTAGAATGCAGGGAATGAGGTGTAGATCAGGCCATCTAAGTGAAGAAAGTGGTAGTTCCATGGTAGAATCCTTACCTACCAGAGTTCAATCCCCGGCCCAGGCACCTCATGCACAGCTACCCCCCATCCATCAGTAGAAGCCTGTGTATTGCTATGATGCTGAAGAGGTTTCAGTGGCGCTTTCAGACTAAGATGGACTAGGAATAAGACCTGGCAGTCTATTTCTGAAAATCAGCCAACAGAAACCCTGTGGATCACAGAGATCCAATCCCCAGCCAGTCCTGGTCATGGCACAGCACTGAGCAGCATTGAGTCCTATTGTACTTGGGGTTCCCATGAGTCAGGGATATCTCAAAAGGAGATCACAACACCAGTAAGCCAGGTGAGGCATAGGCTGCCCCTCAGATCAGTTACCCAAAGAATTATAATGCAACCTCTGCGGGGACTCTTGGGGTCTGGCAGCCACGGGATCTGGGTCTGTCCCTGGGGAAATAGTCTTTGTCAAACTTTTTTTCTTCATGAGTCCTTACATCTCCAAGGCTATATATAGCAAATCCTTTCGCTGTACTTCCGAATGCTAATATTTTGATTATTTTAATGATTACTTTCTACAGCCTGCTTTCAAAAATCACCCTCCTAAAGATTTGTGGCAAGGAGCTCTGGTAGCATAGTAGTTACGAATTGGGCTGTGAACCGCAGGGTCAGTAGTTCGAAACTACCAGCTGTTACGCGGTAGAAAGATGAGGCTTTCTGCTCCCGTAAAGACTCACAGCCTCGGAAACCCTATACAGGGTTGCTATGAGTCGGAACCGACTCCACGGCACACAACAACAACAAGAGATTTGTGCCAGTGTATACTCCTACTAACAGGTGGTAGTGGTCATTCTTTAATTGTAAGTTGTCATTGCTCTCTACTGGTGAGTCTCCACTGAGGGCAGTTTTGCACCCCCAGAGGACACTTGGCAATCTCTGGAAATATTTTTGGTAGTCATGCTGGCATCTAGTAGGCCAGGGGGCAAGGATGCTGCTGTATATTCTACAGTGCCTAGGGCAACTCCTCCTCACAAAGAAGTGATAGAAGCAAAAACAGCTGCCTTGGAGTGGACTCTGACACCTGGCATCCTTGCGTACAGCAGAGGGAAACGTTGCCCAGTCTACATCACCCTTATTATCACCAGCATGTGTGAGTCATACATCAAGCCACCGTGCCAGCCTATCTCACTGCCTTCACTCGTCTTCCATGTCACCAAACATGATGGATCCCTCCTGAGCAATTTTCAGAAGCAGATCACCAGGCCTTTCTTCCTAGTCTTTCTTAGTTTGGAAGTTCCACTGAAAAGTATCCCTCATGGGAGACCCTGCTGGTAGTTGAAATACTGGTGGCATAGCTTCTAGAATCATAGCAACACACAAACCACCAGAGTAGGACAGATTGGACAGATGGCTGGAGTGAAACAAGGAAGTCTCTTGTCAGTTTCAAGTGCTTGACAAGAAGACCTTGGTTTGCCACGCGTCCTGTGGCTGTCCTTGGCACACAGTAGTTTACTTGAGGTCCTGTTTTCCTATTTTGGGATAAGAGCATGGAGCATAGCAGTTAAAAGTTCTCAAAGTGACCAGCTGAACTGCTCAGAAAACCCACTGGTCTCTTTGTCTTAGGGGTTAGTGTTTGAACTAGTCTAGCAATGGAAAGATGGATCAGGTTACAAGTCAGTGTGAGAATTAGCAGTGTTTGGCTTGTTTTTTATTTGAACCATTGGGAAATGGTCATGATACTAGGGTAAGTCACAAAGTATTGCTAGTAGGGTTCCAGTGGATACCTGCACGGGCTTATTCTGAACAAAATGTGTTTACCCTGTGGTCAGCGAGTGGATGGATGCAGACCAGTTCTCTCAGTACTATACTCGTCTTAGTCTTGTTAGGTGACCTTCAGAAAAAGGCCTAATCGAAACCATGGCTTCTGAGGAGATCTGCTAGACCAGTTAAATTTCAAAGCAGAGGGTTCAGCTCAGAAGGTTATGGGGACTATCTTGGAGGTATCCCGAGGGGTCATCTTGATTTTCTAGAAGGATGCAGAATGACCACAGAGACTTATTATGAAGAAGTTTTTAGAAAACTGCAAACTGCATCAGTGAGAAAAAGTCCAGGAAAGTTGTACTGAGGAATTTTTTCCTATCACAACAGTGCACCTGCTCATTCTTTGAGGGTAGCAAGGCTGTCCTAGGAGAATTTCTTTGGGAGAACTCACTTCTTCCCGTACAGACTTCCTCAAATTCACAGAACATTTTTGAGACCCTGGAGGAAGTCAAAGCTGCTGATTTGATGTGGTATAAATTAGAATTCATTGGGTAAGGGTTAAAAAGATGTAACCATCACCTCCAGAAGTTTATAGACCTAGATGGAGAATCCGTCCAGAAGTAGTAGGTACGTGTTTTGAGATTTTTGTCTAATAAAGGTGCCTATGATCTGTTTAAACTCACTAACGTCTCTGAAACCCAGTACAGGGTCATTGTGAGTTGGACCAACTCGATGGCACTTAACAATAACATGATTTTTCAGCAACACTTTTGACTTATTTGGCATGTTATTGGGATGTAGTGAATTATCTAATGTCTCTTCTAATTATAGTTTGTAATTGTCTAATGTCTGTAACTCTATTCAAACAATGTTTCTGCCCTGCTGGGTCTGGGTAAGAGAAAGTGTAAGAAGATACTGATGGTAGACATGATTCAGTTGTGATCGTTAGCTGAGTTCATTGTAATTATAATAACTTGAAACTCTAGCTGTGTGGTGGTGATGGTGGTGGTGGTCATGTGCTGTGGAGTCGGCTCGACTCATAGCAACCCTGCATAGGGTTTCTAAGGCTGCAAATAAAATGAATGATCTCAGAAGCAGGAGGTGGATAAACATACCATCAAAGGAGCAGAGTCAGGAGTGGAATGCTTCCCCTTTGGATCATGAGATCCCTGTACATTGAACCTCCTTGACCCAGGGACAGTGAGCTGTGACATGGGAGGAGGGCCAGAGGAACAGCAGCAGCAGAACCAAGACCCGGAGCACCAGACAGAGCAGTGGGTTTCCCAGCCCATGGAGGAAGTACATTTGAATGACTTTGGACAGGTGCTGTCAGGCACTTAAAGTGGGGGAGCTAGGTTTGCTGAGCCACGGTAGGTATAGCCAAGTGCCTTCAGGTTGAGGCTTATGGTTGAGTGGTGTGTCCTGTGGACATTTATCAACAGCTAGCTGGAACAACTGTGTCTTGAGCGTTTTCTGATCTGTTCACTTCCCTAATAAACCCCGTAACTGTGAGTTATGTGTGGTCACTGCAACCAATTATGGAACCCAGCTGAGTAGACAGGGCTGCTGGAGGAACAGTTGGCACTCTATTTTGGGGCAGTTACCATTAAGGAAATTCTGTGCATGACAAATTAGAATAAAAGACATTTTAATTTTCCCAAAACTGCTATTAACAGAATCTGTTCTCAGCAAATTCCTACAATAGAAAATATTTGTCTTTGACTCTCAGCTTCCTTATTTTGCATCTTTCTTCACACCACTCACTGCCTTCTCCTCCCCATGAACCGCAATGACTGGTGACTACTGTCATCTTCTTTTTCCAGGTAGTTTGTTGAGGGAATAAGGAACTTTGGAGGCACAACAGGTAAACTCTTGGTTGTTGTTGCTAACTCACCTGGTGCCTTCAGAAAAACCTGCTTCTGTAACAATTACAGCCAACAAAACCCTGTGGGCTCAGTTCTGCTCTGTCAATGGGCTCACTATGAATCCAAATCAACTCAATGGCACCCACCAACAGTAACATGATGAGGGGATACATCTTGACTCCCCTATTTAGAAACCAAATTAATTACCCTTAGTTTTTTTCAAGCTGTAAAATGGAAGACATAATAGAACCTCCATGTATGGTTGTATGAATCTAGAACTAGGTAGTTGTTGTTATTAAGTGCGATTGAGTTAGTTCCGATTCATGATGACCCTGTATAGGGTTTACAAGGAGTATCTGGTGGATTTGAACCACCAGCCTCGTTGTTAGCAGTTCAGTGCTCATCCTACAGTGCCACACTATTTTCAGTTGTGTACTGCTTTATCAGCTGGAGTCTGGTGTGGCATTGTAGGATAAGCACAGGACTGCTAACTGCAAGGTTGGCAGTTCAAACCCACCAGCTGCTCCTTGGACAACCTATACAGGGTCGTGATGAGTCGGAACTGACTTAACAGCACTTAACAACAACAACCAGTTTATCAGAATCTAATGTCAAACCTATAACCAGCATTAAGGTTTTCCAGGACAATAACAGCTTAGTATGGGGTGATGGTGAGGATCTTTGGGTTTAAGAACCTGAGTTCTCAACCAGGACAATACTCCACATACAACTCAGCCAACATATTTTCAAGATAATGTAAAGGAGGTCTTCAAGAGAGCTCACGTGGAGGGGGAAGACCGAGCAAGGAGACAGACTTTGCAGGTTGATGATGTACTCCAGGAAGCCAGGCATAGGTGTGAACCCCAAACTTCCTCCAAAGCCAAGACTTCTTGAAAACACTTCAGAAGCACCTTTTGACCTTGAACTTCCATGAAAATCTGGTGATATAAAGAAGAGAGCCTTACGTCACAGCTTTTAGGAAAATTCTATGTGAGGATTTCCAGGCCTGGCTTTCTGCCATTCCTGCCATTGATCTGGAATGAACCATTGACGTGTTTTGTGCTGTGAGCTCTCATGCCTTGCTCTGTCATGGTGATGAGCTGCATGGGCCCCTGATGGTCTTCATTCTTGACCTGGTTCCTCCCTGGGGCAGGAGCTTGGGGACATTCTGGACCTGTACAGTCTCGATGGTGTTTGGAGTCCTGTCTGAAGAGAAGTTGTGTTTCACTATGAGTGACCAGTTTCATGGCCCTTTATTTACCAGGCCTCCCAGCTACTTTGACCCTTTACACCCCAGAACCCTCACATTCCTCAAGAACATGAAACTTGGTATGAATGGATCAACTGTACTTATCTGGACATGGAATACAATTTATAAATTTAAATTCAGAAAGACGTTTGATGAAAGATCTGAAAGTTTCCTAAAGGAATTTCTTAAGCCTGAGAAATTTGCAAAGGTTTGTGAGACTTGGAGAAAGGAGACCGAATGGAACAGACGTAGTCTTACAGACAAAAGGTTTTATGAGAAAGCTGAAGAGAGTAAGCTTCCCAAAGTGCTGAAAGGTTGCCTGGAATTATTTCACTCCAAAGTACTGTTCTGACTGCTCTCCACATTCACAAACCTGAGGTTTCACTTCTTGGCCCCTTTAACAGAAGACAATATTGAGGATGGAAAAGAGGGAGACACCACGTCTGCTGGTGCTGATAGCAACAGACGATAATCAAGTTGCCATCAGCATCACCAGCCAACAGAGCGATGGCCAGAGGGAACCAAAGCAAAGAAAGATTCAAGCATTCCCATGTGCCATTGGAAGACCAGCCTCTCTAACCATGACAACGGGGTAGTGGCGGTGTGCCGTGAGTGGAGTCTGTTCTGACACATAGAGCCCCTGCATAGGGTGTCCAAGGCTGTAAATCTCTATGGGAGCAGAAAGCCTCATCTTTCTCCTGCGGAATGGTTAGTAGTTTTGAACTGCTGACTTTGAGGTTAGCAGCCCAACTTGTAACCACTACACTATCAGAGCTCCTTAATCCTTGACAACAGCAAGACTGAATTTGCCGTGGCTTTGAAAATTGGGATCCAGAATATGGTGGCTTTACTTCCTTCAGTGCCAGAGGTGAAGATGAATTGCTGCTAACAGTGAAACCAGATCGGTCTCCAGAGAGAGAGAGTCGGAAATTCGTTAAGCATGTTAACCACCGAAGCTTAGAACAAAAGAAAGTCTTCCCACTCAGAACGGGTTTCTGAAGCTCTTCATTCATGTAAACCTACCAGCTCTTCCTCAGAAATTCTATATAGCGTCACTATGAGTTGGTGTCAGCTCGACAGCACTTACCAACAAGGACAACATTATGATTGACAAGACTGGACCAAGCAGAACAAAGAAGTAACCCTGGGTAGTATGGAAGCACGAAGCATGGAGTGAAAGGAGCTCTGGTAGCGTAGTGGTTACAAATCGGGCTGCTAACATAAAGGTCAACAGTTCGAAATTACCAGCTGTTCTGCGGGAGAAAGATGAGGCTTTCTGTTCCTGTAAAGATTTACATCCTAGGAAACCCTGTGCAGGGTCACCATGAGTTGGAACCGACTCCACGGTACTTAATAACAACAACAAGAAGCATGGAGTGAAGGACAGCTACTGGTCATCTCTCTCATGGTATTCTTAAAGCAGTGTTGGTTGTCCTTTAATAAAAATCATAAGAACTGTCCTCAAGCTAGACTTTGCACCTGTAGCTAGGTATTTAACATCTTAATGAAAAAAATTTTTGATTGTTAAAAAAAAAAAAGGCTCTACGTGGAGTTCATCCAGAAATAGATCTCTTATCTACAGCAGGGGTTGCCAAGGTACTGTCAGCAGGTCACATCTTACCAGAATCCTATTTGTGTGAATAAAGTTTTATTGGAACATAGCCACACCCATTCATTTATATATCATCTGTGGCTGCTTTTGCACTGAGAAGCTGCTACAGAGACCATCTGGCTTGCAAAGCCTAAAATATTTACCATCTGGATCTTTGCAGAAAAAGTCTACTGACCCCAGTTTTAGATTTTTCCTATCTGAAGTATGGTCTCCTGCCCAACATCATCAGCTTCACCTGGAAGCTGGCTAGAAATGCAGTCGCATGCCCGAACCCAGACCAAAGGAATCAGTCTGTTTTTAGCACAACCTCCAGGGCTAAAGTTGGAGATGTTCTGATGTAGCAGGCTGTGTAAGGAAGAGCATGTGACTCTCAGGGTTCTTTCCAACATCAAGATTCAAGTGGAGAACTTGTTGTTAAGTGCCATTGAGTCAGCTCCGACTCATAGCAACACTCGATACAAACAGAACAAAACACTGCCTGATCCTTTACCCTCCTCACAACTGTTGGTACATTTGAGTCCATTGCTGTTGCCACTGTATCAATCCATCTTGTTGGGGGTCTTCCTCTTTTTCACTGACCTTCCACTTTATCAAGCATGATGTCCTTATCTATGAACAGATCCCTCCTGATAACACGTCCAGAGTATGGAAAACTTAGTTGAGTCTTTCTTGTCTGCCACTGATCTGAAATTTCCAAGTTGGGGAGTATTGCTTGAACGTGGGAAATCTCGTGCTGGAAAGAAATGTAGAGATCCCCATTTTCGCCTATTCTCCTATTATGGACCATCTTCTTTTCTTTGTCATTCATTAGAGTCTGACATTCTAGAAAAATTAATATTCTTTCTGTTTTCTACCCTGAGTAGAACCAAGTAAGACCTGTTTTGTTGTAGACAGTGAACTAGGAGGCAGAGGACCCAGGTCCCAGCCTCATCTGAACTCTGCTCTTGAACAGCTGCAAGGCCCTGCCCAAGCTGAGAGTCTTAGCAGTCTCCTCTGTTAAATGGGAGCAAGTTCACCTTCTCAGGGCCTATCTCACAAGTTGCTGTGAAGATGCGTTGAAATACTATATGTGAAAATGTGATTGGTAGGGGAATATAAAAACATGAGGAATTCTTTATAGATGGTCTGACACAGAGCCTTGGACATTGTTGTGGTTGTTCGTTGCTATTCAGCTGGCATTGACTCACAACACCCCCATGCACTACAGAAGGAAACACAGCCTGGTCCTGCACCGTCTTCCACGATTGTTGGAATGCTCGAGTCCATTCTTGGGGTCACTGTGTATTTTGAGGGTCTTCCAAGCCAAGGGTTCATCTTTCAGCACTTTGTCACATAGTATTGTGCTGTGATCCATAGGTTTTCATTGTTGTTAAGTGCCCTCGGGTCAGTTCCAGTTTATAGCAACCTTGGTAGAATCTCAGAGACTGTATATCTTTGTGGGAGCAGAAGGCCTCATCTGTTGACAGAGGAGCGGCTTGTGGGCTCAAGTAGCAAGCCTTGTGGTTTACAGTCCAGTGCCTCCAGTGTTCCCAGTTTGTTGTTGTTGTTAAGCGCCGTCGAGTCAGTTCCGACCCATAGTGAAACCCTGTATAGTGCTTCCAAGGAGCGACTGGTGAGCTTGAACCATCGACCTTATAGTTCAAATGATTTTGCAGTCTGGCACATTAACACAGCGCCACACCAGGACTCCGTTCCCAGTTTAGGAGGCCAGAAATTCAAATTCAGACTTGCCTCCTTTCAGCATCTGTAGGTCTAGCATTCCTTGAAGGTTATCCATGTGTCTTGATGTCAGCCTTCCACTAGATCCAGGGAAAGGTGTTCATTAGATGAATAAATTGCCAGACCTTTCTTCCTTGTCTTAGTCTGGAAGATCTGCTGAAACCTGATCATTATAAATGACCCTGTTGGTTTTTAAAATACTGGTGACTAGCCTCCAGCATCATAGCAACCAGAAAGCCACAACAGTACAATAAACTGATAGACAAGTGGTGATTGAACATCGTGCTGGTGTGCCATGGGTCCCTACTCACAGTGACCATGGAGAAAGTTTTCAAGAGTGTAAATCTTTTAGGGAGTAGATCATAGTAGCGGAACAGCTGGCAAATTTGAACTGCTGATCTTGCAGTTAGCTGTCTAACTCGTAACCCAACTATATTACCAGGGCTCCTGGTTGGATGTAGTTGTAGTTGAACATGTTAGGAAATTTTTTTTCTGTGGGAACTGATCCAATTATAGCCACGAGGTGGCAGCAAAGAGCAGGTTACTCCTCAGAGGCTGCCTTGGGTCAACCTTCTTGGGTTTCGGCTAGGAGTAAAGTTGCTGGTACAGTTTTCTGATTTCTACCAAGTTGATTCTCCTTCACAATCCCTCCAACATTTTCTTACCCTCAACTCATCCATGTATACACATTTTTTCTTTCTTCCAGTTCTTACTATGATAACGGGGTATGAAAATGAATTGAGGAGCAAATTGGAAGTGAGAGTAATCTCTGTGTTCAAAGCTGGACATTAGTATGAATTGGTCATGAGGATTTAACCTGGGGGATTTATGAAACAGATTTCAGGCAAAATTGGTGAAAATCCATGAAACTAATGGGAAAAGAAAGAAAATATTCAATGTTTACTTGCTCTCTCTGCTTCTGCTGCTCCACCTACCATCCAGTCACCAAATATGGATGCCTGGTTGGACAGCACAGATAAACCTCTAGTCCTATTGGGGAGAACAGCTATTGGACAAGTAATTTGCTATAGCTGTGATGAAAGCAAAGCCATCTAGGAGCCATGGGGATATGGGATGGGACAAGCAAGCATTTAGAGGTAAAGGTGATCTGGACTGGTCTTTCTGGGAGACAGATGCTTAAACTGAGACCCAGGGATAAGCAAGAGTTGGCAAAGGAGGAAGGGAGAGGGTAGCGAGGAGGCAGAAGGAACAGTGTGCTGTGGCCCAATGACTTCCTCTTATGAGTCCTTTTAGAAAACTAGAATTGGAGAAAAGACTTAATGACCAAGAGCTATCACAATTCAACAGCAACTCTCAGCTTTCTGTTTCACTGACTGTAGCATCATCTACATCTGTTTCAAAAGTTCTCATGCATGTCTGCAGGAGACCACATGGACTCAGTCTCTAGCTGGTGATAGGAGCCCTGGTGGTGGCTTAGCTGGGGACTCTGGTGCTATTCAAAAGATTGATGGTTCAAGCCCACGCAGCAACTCTATGGGAGAAAGATCTAGTGGTCTGCTCCCATAAAGAGAAACGAAAAACCCCAAGCCCATTATTACTGTCGAGTTACTTGCAACTCATCGTGACCCTAATAAGACAGAGTAGAAGTGTCTCATTTGTGTTTTATGATCATTCTAGAAGCACATTACCTCATCGTTTTTCCATGGAGCCGCTGCTGGGTTTGAGCTGCTGCTCTTTTGATCAGCAGCTGAGAGTTTCCTCCATAAAGATTGTAGCCTAGCAGACCCTATGGGACAGCCCGACTCTCTCACCTGAGGTTGCTGTGAGTTGAAATTGACTTGAAGGCACGTAACCACAGCAGCAAATAGCTGGTTAATGTGTTGCCTGGGTTTTACTGCGTCCTATCAATACATCTATGATCCGTCCTCCTGGATTGTCAAGGGTATTTTGTCTATACTCAGGGTCTTCTAGTCAGTCAGAACTTTGGGTGTCTCTCTCTACACTCTTCCTTTTGTCTTAACAGTTGAGAGCACCTCATATGAAATGTTTCCAAATTTGATCATACCTTTCTTGGATGTTCTTATGGATGTCTCTGATTACTTTCTATCACCTCCTCCCCATCACTCATTATACTAGAAGTATTCCCTTTAGTCCATTGTACTAGTGAACCCCCAAGGGGAATATGGGACACATTCAGATATCTGTGAACTTGGGAGGCAGTCCTGGTGGCACAGTGCATTAAGCATCAAGCTGTGAATTGAAAGGTAGATGGGTCACACCCACCAGCTATACTACAGGGGAAAGATGAGGCAGTCTACTTCCATGGACACTTAAAACCTCAGAAACCCATTGGGGCAGTTCTACTCTAGCCTGCAGGTTGCTCTGAGTTGGAATCGACTCAACAGCATTGGGTTTGGTTTTTTGGTTTTGGTGAATGCACCAACCACTAAAGCCAGTGATAATGAGAAATTCTCCCAACCTCTTTAGTCTAAAATTGATCAAATATGCACTCAAGATGCATTGGTATTTACTGGTAATTGGAATGTGGAAGTTGGCTACAGAGAAAGCATCAGTAGTTGAAAAACATGGCATTGGTGACAGAATGCTAGAAATTGCATGATAGAATTTTTGCAAGACCAATGGCTTGTTCAATGCCAATATCTTTTTTCAATAACATAAAATATTGTTGAAACATGAACCTCACTAGATAGAGTACACAGGAGTCAAATTGAGTACATCTGTGGGAAAAGACAATGGGGAAGTCCAGTATCACCAGCCAAAACAAAGCCATGGGCAGACTGTGGAAGAGACCATGAATTCCTCATACCCAAGTTTAGGCTGAAGTTGAAGAAAATTAAACCAAATCCATGAAAGCCAAAAACTGATCTTGAGTATATATCACCTGAGTTTAAAGTCTGTCTCAAGAACAGATTTGATGCATTATACACTAATGACTAACAGCCAGAAGAGTTGTGGGATGACATCAAGAACATCATACCGGAATACAGCAAAAGGTCATGAATAGACAGAAAAGAAAGAAAAGACCAAAATGGATGTCAGAAGAGACTCTGAAAGTTTCTCTAAAACATAGAGAAGCTAAAGCGAATAAAGAAATGAGGAAATAAAAGAGCCAAACAGAAAATTTCAAAGAGCAGCCCGAGAAGACAAAGTATAATGAAATGTGCAGGCAGTTAGAAAACCAAAAGGGAAGCACATGTTCAGTATTTCTTAAGCTGAAAGAATTGAAGAAAAAATTAAAACCTTAAATTGTAACTTTGGAGGATTCCATGGCAAAATATTGAAGGATGCAGAAAGCTACAAAAGAAGATGGAAATTATATACAGTTATACCAAAAAGAAATGGGTGGTGTTTTACCTTTTCAAGAAGTAGCATATGAACAAGAACCAATGGTACTTAAGGAAGAAGTACAAACTGCATTGAAGGTGTTGATGAAAAACAAGCCTCCAGGAAGTGATAGAATACAAATTAAAATCTTTCAACAAACTGATGCAGCACTGAAGGTGATCACTCATCTATATCGAGAAATTTGAAAAACACTAGTAGGAGAACTCATTGAAATAAAATCAAAGTCTACCTCTGAAGAAAATGTTGGGATAAAGTGAATGTTCTACTTCCTAAATAAAAATTAGTAAAAGATTTTCTATTCTGACTTATTTAATACTTTGATAAAAAATTTTCTGTAAAAGTTATTGCTAGACTGTAGTTTTTATTGTTTATTGATTTGCTTAATAACACATGGATCAGTAGTAGCCTTTGGTTTTAAAGAGTTATCAACATGGTAAAATAATTCCCTCATATGTGTTCTAGGTACAACTTTTAAAAATCTATACAAACTTATAATTTCATAAAATGTAGTTGAATTGCCTTCATTCATGCAGATGTAATGTGTTTATAAAAATGCAAATATAGTTTCTGCTCCAACTACATTTTGGGATGTCCCATCAAATTGAATAGCACACCACTGACAGAGTGTAGGGAGAGGAATATATTGAGTTCAGACCAGCTGACTTGCTTCTCTTAGCTTCTTTCTCTATATCAGGAGGAGTCCGAAGGAACAGGGTCCCATCACCCTCTCTCCAACAGAAGTTGCAGAATGGAAGAAGCATTTGCAAAGATTAACCTTTAGAAATAAATGGTGTACTTCTGAAAAACCTTTTTTTTTTTTTTTTAAGGCCTTTTCTTTAGTCTCAGGGGCTAATTAGAAAATTCTGTTATTTTTATTTCCTAGAAAATATGTGTCCCTGCAATTTACTTTGTATCATTAAGAATCTCCATTTGGTTTTTATAATATATGTATGTTATGTATTTACCAATTTTTTTTCTTAACATTATTAGAGGAATTATGTAATAAAACTCCTTAAAAATAAAAAAAAGAAACTTGAAAAACACCCTGGTCAACTGAATGGAAGAGATCCATATTTGTGCCAATTCCAAAGAGAGATGTGGAAATCATTGAACAATATTACTAAGGTCACATGTAAGTAAAAGTGTGCTGAAGATAGTTCAAAAACAGCTCCGGTAACAGTACATTGACAGGGAACTTCCATAAACTCAAGCTGGATTCAAAGGAAGAAGTGAAACTAGGGATAGCATTGTTTGACATCAGCTGGATCTTGACCAAGATGCGTCTTGATTTTGTGTCAACTTGACTGGCCCCGAGACTACCATAAAGATGTTTTCTTGTGCTTTAATTGACTACACAAAGGCTTTCAACTGAGTGGTTCATTACAAGCTATGGATAACATTGTGAAAAATGGGTATTCTAGAACACTTGATTGATTGAGCTTTTTAATTTTCTCTTCAGTCCTGCAGAACCTGTACATGGACCAAGAGGCAGCTGTTCGACCAGAACAAGGAGATACTGGATGGTTTGAAATCAGGAAAAGTATGCATCAGGGTGGTATCTTTTCACCATACTTATTCAGTCTGTATTCGATCAAATAATCCAAGACACTGGATTATATGAAGAAGAATGTGGCATCAGAATTGGAAGATGACTCATTAGCAACCTGTGATATGCAGATCATACAACCTTGCTTGCTGAGCAACATCATGATAAATGGAGAAAAGATTAAAGTTGTCAAAGATTTCATTTTACTTGGCTCCACAATCAACACTCATAGAAGCAGCAGTCAAGAAATCAAACATCATATTACATTGTGGTGCTGTGGGTTAATACGCCAGGCTGCAAAGCTGTTTGAACTGCAAGGTTGGCAGTTCAGGCTCACCAGCTGCTCCTCAGAAACCCTATACAGGGTCGTTATGGGTCAGAATTGACTCGACAGCACTTAACAAAAACAATTGCATTAGGCACGTCTGCTGCAAAAGACCTCTTTAAATGCTTGTTGTTAAGTGCCGTAGAGTCAGTTCTGACCCATAGGTATACGGTATAGGATTTCTGAGGAACAGCTGGTGAGCTTGAACAGCCAACCTTGCAGTTCAAATCTACTTGGCTTTCTAGCACATTAACCCGCAGCACCACACTAGGACTCCTTAAGTGCTTAGAAGCAAAGATGCCAGTTTGAGGACTAAGGTATGTCTCACCCAAGTCATGGTATTGTCACTAGCCTCATATGCTTATGGAAGTTGACCTAAGAATAAGGAAGACCATAGAAGCATTGATGCATTTCAGTTACAGTGTTGGAGAAAGTAGGGAATTACTATGGACTGCCTAGAACAAAGAAATCTGTATTAGAAGAAATACAGCCAGAATGTTTGTTAGAAAGAAGGATGGTGAGACTTCATCTCTCAATTTAAACTTTAGACACATTATCAGAAGGGACCAGTCCATGGAAAACAACATTATGATGAAGTGGAGGATCCGCAAAAAAAAAAAAAAAAGAATATCCCCAACAGGATGGATTGGCTCAGTGGCAGCAGCAATGGGCTCAACTATCACAACAGTTGTGAGGATGGTGGACCCTGTTGTACTTAGAGTCACAGCACCTAACAACAACAATCAATAATATGCTGAGCAAATAATCTGAGAAGTTGGATTATATGAAGAAGAACTTGGCATCAGGTTTGGAGGAAGACTCGTTAGCGAATTATGATGTGCAGGTGACACAACCTTGCTTGCTGAAAGCAAAGAGGACTCGAAATAATTACTGATGAAGATCAAAGATTGCAGTCTTTAGTGTGGATTACACCTCAATGTAAAGAAAACAAAAATCTTCACAACTGGACCAATGAATAACATCATGATACATGGAGGGGAAAAAATGAAGTTGTGAAAGCTTTCATTTTGCTTGGATCCATAATCAACATTCATGGAAGCAGCAGTCAAGAAAAGAAATATGTGTTACATTAGGCCAATCTTTTGCAAATGACCTCTTTAAAGTGTTAAAGGGAAACTATATCTGTTTTAGAGCTAAGGTACACCTGATCCAAGCCATAGCATTTTCAAAAACCTCATATGCGTGTGAAAGTTCGACAGTGAATAAGGAAGACCATAGAAGAATCGATGCATTTGAATTATGGTATTAGAGGATATTGGCAGTACCATGTTCCAGAAAATCCATTCTGCAAGAAGTTCAGCCAGAAAGCTCCTTGGAAGTGTGGATGGCCAGACTTCATCTCTCATACTTTGGACATGTTAGAAGGGACCAGTCCCTGGTCCCTGGAGAAGGACATCATGCTTGTGGGGAAAAGTGGAGAGTCGGCAAAAAAGAGGAAGACACCCCCCCCCATGAGATATATTGACACTGTCGCAGCAACAATGGACACAAATATAACAGTTGTGAGGGTGCGCAGGATTGGGCAGTGTTTCGTTCTGTTGTGAATAGGGCCACAATGAGTTGGAACTGACTTAGTGGCACCTAACAACAACACCACTTAAGGTCAGCGGTTCGAAACTACCAGCTGCTCCACGGGAGAAAGATGAGGCTTTCTACTCCCGTAAAGATTTACACCCTCGGAAACCCTGTACAGGGTCGCTATAGGTCGGAACCGACTCGATGGCACATAACAACAACAACAACACCAAGATGAGTTGCAATAAACAGAGTGGCAGTGGGTTCAATTTTTTGTTCTTAGTGGACTTAGGTGAGGGAAAATTATCTTTATTTTCCCAAAATTCTACCTGAAATCCAGCATTTCTTCTCTGAGTAAGCAACGAACCACGATGGTGTTAGCAGTGCCTGTGAGACTTCTGCCAATAGAACTCACAGGTGTTTGATTATCACATGTAAAGTTCTTGCTGATATCTCAAAATTAATGCTCTTTGAAATTATTGCAGTTTTTAGACCCGCTGCCTGATCCTTTTTAAAATTGCATTAACAAAGAAACATGCATTTTATGATAGTTTGCATTCATTTTTGAAGTATTTTGATAGTTGCATTTTGATATACTTGGTTGTTTCATAATCCTGTATGTTTTATTTTAGACATTTAAAAGCATTATTTTTAACAGGATCCTTGTTATATAAGAGAGCGGCCTCTGTGCTTGGCCCCAATTTGTTTACGTCTTCATAGCAAATGGAGTTTCATTAGCCCGAAAGTCAAACTCAAATTTGTACACATCTCAACTCAACAGCCCTTAACAACAAAATTGTTTTTAAAATAGCCCAAATAAGCAGGTTTTTATCCACTTAGAACCTTCCTGGTTTACCTACACAACATCGGCTGGCCCTTTATTGTTGTTAAGTGCCGTGGAGTCGGGTCCAACTCATAATGGTCCTGTTCAGGGTTTCCGAGGCTTTACAACTTCCAGGGAGCAAACTGTGGACCCTGTGGTTTGCCATCCAGTGCTAATCATATGGAGCCACTGTGCTCCCCCTGACCGCCCTGTTGTTGTTGTTGTTGTTAAGTGCCATCGAGTCGGTTCCGACCCATAGCGACCCTGTACAGGGTTTCCGAGGCTGTAAATCTTTACAGGAGCAGAAAGCCTCATCTCTCTCCCATGGAGCGGCTGGTAGTTTCGAACTGCTGACTTTGGGGTTCTCAGCCCGATTTGTAACCACTACGCTACCAGAGCTCCTTATAAGATAAAACCCTTTCATTCTAAAGACCCTAGGATGCTGCTGTCCTTGGGAACTCTCAGATCCAGAGATTCCCCAGCTGGCTGCAGGAGAACATTGCATAAGGTGCATGTTAGTGCCCTCCTCCCTTCTTCTCTCCCCCAAGGCTTATTCATGTGCTTTCTCTTCTGAGGGCAGTGGGGCTCAGAGGTAGAATCCTTGCCTTCCACATTGTGATTCCTGATCTGTCCACCCTTCTGTCACAAAGTGGGGGCTTTGTGTTGCTCTAATGCTGAAGAGGTTTCCACAGACCAACAAGAAAGACCTGTTGAGCTACTTCAGAAAAGCAGCTAATGACAACCCCCTGTAAAAAATGCGTGGCTGAGGTGTCTGACCTCTAACTTCACAGGGGGGAAAGAAGAAGGTCAAGACTGGTTGCTGTGAGGTGGAGGTCAGACATATGTTTACCCACCAATCCTTTACCAATGCTGACACCAGTCATTCCTGCCATGGTGCTTTCTGCTGCCCTGCTGGGTTCCCTAATTCATTGTAATGGCTGCTCAGAACTCATAGACTATACTCTTAGTTAGAGGGTTTATTAGGGAAGTAACAGGTTACAATTCAGGATCAGGAACAACTGAGGATATGATTCTTCAATCAGGACAGCCCCTTCTCAGCTGAGCCTGAGCCAGGCCTCTCTCTGGCTCTCAGTCCCTCGGCCTGCCCTGTGCCTTGTCGCTCAGTACTTTATCTCTGCCAGTTAGTGCCCAAAGGAGCTCTGGTAGCATAGTGGTTATGAATCAGGCTGTGAACCTTAAGGTCAGCGGTTCTAAACTGGAGCCACTCCACGGGAGAAAGATGAAGCTTTCTACTCCTATAAAGATTTACACCCTCGGAAACCCTGTACAGGGTCGCTATGGGTTGGAACCAACTCTACGGGACTTAATAACAACAGTTAGTGCCCAGGTGCACCCCAGTCTGCCAGCAAGTCTCAGCCTGAAGGCACGTAGCTCTCTTATTCCATGGATCTGCGTACCCACTGTAACCCTCTACCTCCACAGGCCCGGAAGCCGCATACCCTCTTGTGCTGTCTCCAGTGTTAAGCTCTCTCTCTGTCTTCTGGGTCTTGGAGGTTTTCAGTGTAGGGACCCTGGGTCCAAAGGACACACTCGAATCCTGTCTGTTCTTGGTAGAAGTGATGATCCTTATCTGCCTCTGGGAAGGCTCATTATAAGCCTAGAAGAATGGCAAAACTGACCAATCATCTCAGTTCTAGACACCTTATTTGCTTGGGCCCACCCCTACAAGGGTGCCCTGTAACTTATTTATTTATTTTTAATGTTTTATTGTGAATTATATGGGAGAACTTTAGTTTTACATTCATTCCATCGTATATCATCTCATTGCCATGGTTCCAATCCCCTCCATTGCATCATGAACCACCCAAAGGGTATATCCCAGAAACCCACCCCCTATACTTCCCCCTCCTCCCCCCAGTTTTCGGCCCACAGTCCCTTTCCCTCTCTGGGTCCAAAGTCCCCAGTTGCTTCATCACTCCATGTCATCATCTCTGTCTCTATCTCAGGCATCTCTGTTTCTCTGGGTAGGGTCCCGCTCACGGCTCTTCTCTGTTGATGGTCCCAGAGGTCTACGCTCTTATCCTGGAGAATTAATCACTCCCTTCCTTGTTACAAAACTTCTACCTTTGCATTTCCAACCCTCATAGTCCGTCCTGAT
>NW_006408596.1:7495356-7509205 GCF_000296735.1 Chrysochloris asiatica
AAACCAGAAGAAAATGATGTAGCACCAGCCAAAACAAGACTCAATACTGTATTCTCCACTCACAAAAAAGAGGGAGTGGGGCGGAGGAGAAAAAGAGGAAGAAGAAACGAAAGAAGAAAGAAAGAAAGAAAAAATTATTATATAAAAAAAGCAACAATGATAATAATAAGAAAATCCGTGGCCTAATGTAGGTATGTCTTTAATGTCCTAACTCTCTTTCGGTCAATCTGCCCTCCTCTCCTGGTTGTTAACCACTGTCGAGTCGATTGCGACCCGTAACGACCCTGTATAGGGTTTCTGAGGAGTGGTCGGTGAGCTTGAAGCCCCGACCCTGCAGTTCAAAAAGCTCTGTAGTGGCGCCCCAGCCCTCAGAGCCACGCTGGGACTCCTGCTAACCCAGCTTAAAAAAAGAAAAAAAAGGGAGAGAGACCCCCCAGATAGAAGGAGCTCTGGTAGCATAGTGCTTACGAATCAGGCTGCGAACCTTAAGGCCAGCAGTTCAAAACTACCAGCTGTTCCGCTGGAGAAAGATGAGGTGTTCTTCTCCCGTAAAAATGTACAGCCTCGGAAACCCTGTATAGGGTCGCTATGTGTCGGAAACGACTCGACGGCACTTAACAACAACAACAACAACCCAGATAGAGTTCCCGAGCCAGTGAACATGGCCCAATTGGGCGGGGCAGGGTCGCTTGGCTGGGCGGGCGCAGTCCAAGCTAATTGGGCGGGGCGTGTGAACGTGGCCCAATTGGGTGGGGTGGGGGCTGCTAGGCCGGGCAGGCACAGTTCGCGCCTGATGACGTCAGACAGTCACTGCTTCTCTTCTTTTCCTGTCCGTTTGCCCGTTTTTTGTTTTTTTTTTAAACTAACTTCTCTCTGCCCACTGTAGGCGCCGAAATCCCACTAGGTCAGATGTTCCCCACCCTCTCCTCGCCCCATCTCCAGTGGCTCTCCCTGTTCGAGGCTCCGCACTAGCTGGTTCCAGCCCCGTCCACCAAGCCCAAGGGAGCTGGGACTGCATCTGCACGTTGCGGCGGGTACAAGTTTACAAAGCCAGCATTTCCTCAGTACGTGATTTCTCAGAAAAGCAGATTTAAGATTCTGAAGTACAGAGACTTATGGTGGCTGCAAAGGTGTGGGTTCGTCCCAGGAAGCCTCCCCCGCAAGTTCCCCTTCCTCAAACCCGGAGCCCCTCTCACCAGTGCCGCCTGGCCACCGTGGCAAGCCAGAAGTCCTGTCTACATTTTGTACTATTTTTACTGCTGTGCATCTACCTCCCGCTTTATAATCAATGCACTCCAGTACTTTTCCAAAAGTTCCTTCACCTAAAGGATCAGCAGTCTCATATCTTGCATTTAGTACGTATCCACTCTGACAAATCAGGTGATCCTCGTCCTCATCCTCTACACTCCTGGTTCTTTTCCTTCGGTGACTCTTCCCATGTGAACACTGAATTGAGACACTGTGATAAATCTTGTGTTTGCTTTTATAACTACTTCTTCCGCTTCTACCAGAAGACTTGCTACTGTGTTTCTGATGTCTGCTTTCATGGTGTCTATGGCGATGCCCAGAATCACATCCGTGACTGTAGTCATTTCTGTATTCATCAATGTGGCGACAACTATGATCTTTTTCATTTATAGATCTGCTATCCAGATAATGGCTATCAGATGTTTCAGAGGGATTATATTTGCAGTGCTTTTTTTCCCAAGCAAGGCTATGTGATCTCTTCCTTCTTTTATAACAGCTGCTGCTCAACCATTTTCCACATTCCCAATCTTTCTCATCCCAATCTGGACAGTACATTTGCCTTGAGTGTCTCATGTTACTTGCTCGAGGCCTGGGCAGTCTGCTGCTCTGTCTCATGCTTTGCCTCTTGCTTCTGCTGCTTCTGCTGCTGCTCCTCTGTCTCTCCTCTGGTTTCACAGCTTCCTATCCCTGGTCAAGCAAGTTCAATGTGTAGGTATCCAGGGCCTGAAGGACACACTCCACTCCTGCTTCTTCTTCTTTAATGAAAGTGAGATCCCCACATTTTATTTTTATTTAATGCATCCTATAAAATGGAGCCCTGGTGTGGAACTGTGGGTTTGCTCTGCTGGGCTGCAAAGTCAGTTTGAACTGCAAGGCTGGTGGTTCAAGCTCTCCAGCAGCTCCTCAGAAACCCTATGGAACAAAATTGACTTGAAGGCACTTAACAACAACAATAACAAACTCTTAAATGTGACACACCCACTCCTCATATGTCAACATGATTTGGTTTCAAAGGATAAGTTGTCATTGTGAAAATCAGCATTATGCAGAAATGGAGGATGACACATTTTATAACAAATTGAAGGAGGGCTATTCGTTGTTGTTCGGTGCCATTGAATCAGTACCAACTCATAGCAACTCTTTGTCCAACAGAACAAAACACTGCCTGTCCTGGGTCACCCATTGGCACCTGAGCCCATTCCTGCTGCAACTTGTGCCAGTCCATCTTGTTGGATATCAAACATGATATCCTTCTCCAGAGTTCCTTGTGATAATATGTCCAATGTATGAGAGATGAAGTCTGACCATTCTGGCTTCCAACAAGCACTCTGGCTGTACTTCTTCCAACAAAATAGATCTATTTGTTTTTTTGGCAGTCCATGGAGCTCTGGTAGCATAGTGGTTATGAATTGGGCTGCTAACCTCAAGGTCAACAGTTCGAAACTACCAGCTGTTCTGCGGGAGAAAGATGAGGCTTTCTGCTCCCATGAAGATTTACAGCCTTGGAAACCCTGTGCAGGATCGCTATGAATCAGAACCTACTCCATGGTACTTTCAGTATTCTCCTCCAACACCATAACTCAGTTGCATCAATTCTTCTATGATCTTCCTTAGTCATTATCCAACTTCTGCATGCATATGAGGTTATTAAAAATATCAAGGCTTGGGTCAAGCGCACCTTAGTACTCGTGCTGACATCTTTGCTCTTGAACATTTTAAAGAGGTCTTGTGCAGCAGATTCACCTAATGCAAAGTGTCATTTGATTTCTCAACTGCTGCTTCCGTGCGTGTTGATGCAAAATGAAGTCTTTGACAACTTCAGTCCTTTCTCCATTTATATGGATGTTGTTTACAGATTCAGTGGTGAGGATTTTTGTTTTCTTTACATTGAGACGCAATCCATATGGAAGACTGTGGCCTTTGATCTTCATCAGTATTTTAAGTTTTCTTCGCTTTTAGCAAGCAAGATTGTATCATCTGCATATCACAAGTTGTTAACAAGTCTTCCTCCAATCCTGATGCCATGTTTTTCTTCCTATAATCCAGCTTTTTGAATTATTTGCTCAGCGTACAGGTTGAATAAGTATGGTGAAAGAATGCATGCCTGGCACACACCTTTCCTAATTTTAAACCATTCAATGTTACCTTGTTCTGTTCAAACAACTGCCTCTTGGTCTGTGTACAGTTTCCTCATGAGCACAATGAAGTGTTCCACGATACTCATTCTTCACAATGTTGTCCATAGCTGTCATGATCCACACAATCAAAAGCCTTTGCTTAGTTAATCATGCATACATAGTTAAGTACGTTTCTGATATTCTCTGCTTTCAGCCAAGGTCCATCTGATGTCAGCAGTGCTGTCCTTCCTTCCATGTCCTCTTCTGAATCCAACTTGAGCTTCTGGAACTTTTCTGTAAATGTCTGGTTGTAGCCATTTTTGTATTATCTTTAGTAAAACTTTACTCACTTGGGGTATCAGTAATATTATCTGATGATTTCTGCATTCCGTTGGGTCACCTCTTTTTGTAATGGGCATGAATATGAATCTTTTCCAGTCAGTTGGCCAGGTAGTTGTCTTCCAAATGTCTTGGCATTAATAGTGAGTGCCTCCAGTACTGCATCAGTTTGTTGAAAGATTTCAATTTGTATTCCATCAATTCCCAGTGCCTTGTTCTTTGCCAATGTCTTCAATGCATTTTGGACTTCTTTCTTCAGGATCATTGACTCTTTATCAAATACTACTTCTTGAAATGGTTGAACATTGACTGTTTATTTTTGGTGCACTGACTCTGTTTATCTGTCTCTCTTCTTTGGATGCTTCCTGCATCATTCAATACTTTGCCCATAGAATCCTTCAATATTTCAAGCGAGGCTTGAATCTTTTCTTCAGTTCCCTCAGTTTGAGAAATGTTGAGTGTGTTCTTTCCTTTTGATTTTCTAATTCCTGGTCTTTGCACATTTTGTTATAATTATTTGACTTTGTCTTCTCTAGCTGACCTTTGACATTTTCTGTTCAGCTTTTGTAACTCCTCACTTCTGTCATTTGCTTTAGCATCTTTATGCTGGAAAGCAAGTTTCAGAGTCTCTTCTGACATCCATTTTGGTCTTTTCCTTCTTTCTTGTCTTCTTAATGACCATTTGCTTTCTTCCTGTTTGATGTTCTTCATGTCATCCTACAACTCTTCTGGTCTTAAGTCTTTACATGAGATATACCAAATCTGTTCTTCAGATGATCTCTAAATTCAGGTGGGATATGTTCAAGGTCAGATTTTAGCTGTTGGGGATTTGTTTCAATTTTCTTCAGCTTTAGCCTGAATTTGCATATGAGCAATTGGTGGTCTGTTCCACAGTCTGCCCCTGGCCTTGTTTTGGCTGATGATATGGAGGAGCTTTTCCGCTGTCTCTTTCCACAGATGTAATCAATTTGAGTTCTGTGTATTCCATCTGGTGAGGTCCATTTGTATAATCATCTTTTGTGGTTTTTAAAAAAGGTATTTGTAATGAAGAAGGTCATTGGTCTTTCAAAGTTCTACCATGCAATCTCTAGTATAATTTCTGTCACCAAGCCCATATTTTCTAACTACTGATCCTTCCTCTTCATTTCCAACCTTGCATTCCAATCACCTGCAATTACTGAAACATCTTGATTGCATGTTTGATAAATTTCAGGCTGAAGAATTTGGTAGAATTCTTCATTTTCATCATCACTGGCTTTAGTGGTTGGTGTGTAAATTTGAAAAATAGTGGTATTAACTTGTAGATCTTCCTTGTAGGTATGTGTATATTATCCTATCACAGACAATTGTACTTCAAGACAGATCTTGATATGTTTGTTTGATGATGAATGTGATGCCATTCCTCCTCAATTTGTCATTCCCATCATAGTAAACCATGTGATTGTCAGATTACGAATGGCCAATACCAATCCATTTCAGCTTACTAATGCCTAAGATAGTGATGTTTATGCATTTCCTTTCATTTTTGGCAATTTCCAATTTTTCTAGATTCATACTTTGTACATTTCATGTTCCTATTATTAATGGGTATTTACAGCTGTTTCTCTTCATTTTGAGTTGAGCCGCATCAGCAAATGAAGGTCCTGAAGGCTTTACTCCATTCGCATCATCACGGTCAACTCTACTTTGAGGAGGCAGCTCTTCCCCACTTACATTTTGATTGCCTTCCAACCTGAGGGGCTCATCTCTGGCACTGTATCTGATCATATTGTGGTGCTCTTCATCATGTTTCAATATTCAGTATTCTGGTGTTCACAGTGTTTCACTGCTATTCATAAGGTTTCAGTGACGACATACTCAGAAGTAGTCTGTCTC
Source organism: Chrysochloris asiatica (assembly GCF_000296735.1). Taxonomy (NCBI): domain Eukaryota; kingdom Metazoa; phylum Chordata; class Mammalia; order Afrosoricida; family Chrysochloridae; genus Chrysochloris; species Chrysochloris asiatica. Next base: position 7,500,936 of record NW_006408596.1, read on the forward strand.
TCCTTCTTCCTAGTCTGTCTTCATTTGGAAGCTCAGAGGAAACCTGCACACTGTGGGTGAGCCTGCTGGTATTTAAAATATCCAGGGCATAACTTCCAGAATCACAGCAACATGCAAGCCAACACAGTATGATAAACTGACAGTTATATGCTGGGGAGGATGACTATGTCATAATATCATTGACAATTTACATAATGACACAACTGCCAAATTTAATCATTATATAACTGCCAAATTATGTATTGGCTGAACCATTGAGAACCATGGTCCAGCAAGTTGACACACAACCTTAACCATCACAGCCAGCATTACTTTTACCTCACACCTCGATATTTGGTACTGCCAGACATATGTCATTAATGTGCAAGATAGCTGAATAATTCTTTTATACTGTTGTAAAAAAGAGAGACAAAGAGGGATTTATCTCAAGGAAATGGTTTGTGCATTTGTAGAGGTTGCAATTCTTATATATATGGGTCAGGCATCAGGCTGGAGGCTTCTCCTGACTCACCTGGTTTCAGGGGCTGAGGAATCCAAGGCTTCTGGCTCATGGAGTTGCAGGAGCTGGAAACTCCTAAGATCTTCAGATCAGACAGCAGGCTGATGGCTGACAAGTTGGATGCAGGATCAAGCGGGAATGAAGTTTTCCAGAATGTTCACATCTACTGGATATAATAATGTTCATATCCCCACAGTAACAAGGACAATTGCATAATAATGAGAATGAAGACCTAGCCAACTTGACAAATGATGTTAACCATCACACCAAGCATGATGTCCTTCTTCAGGGGTTGTTCCCTCCGGGTTACATGTTCTAAGTAAGCGAGACAGAATCTCGGGAGCTTTGCTTTGAAGGAGCATTTTGACTGCGGTTCTTCCAAGTTGGATTTGTTCATTGTGCTGGCAGCCCATGGTATATTCATTATACTTTGCCAGCACTGTAATTCAAATGTGTCAATTCGTCTTTGGTCTTTTTTCATTGTTCGGCTTTCTCATGCGCATGAGACAATTAAAAGTACCATGGTTTGGTTTAATACACCTTAGTTATCAAAGTGACATCTAGATGGATTCTATCTATCTGGAATCCTGGTGTGGCAGCGACAGATAAGCACTAGACTGCTAAAACTGGAAGGTCTGTGGTTTAAATCCATCAGCCACTCCTCAGAAACCCTACTGAGAGTTGCTATGAGTTACAACAACAACAACTAAACGACACTTAACAACAACCGCAATCTAGCTAGCTATGTGATATAAAGAGAGAGAATTGCATCATTGTGTATAATTTCAAAGAAATAGAAATTACCAAAATGTTCAAGTGGAGACTAATTAAAAAATTATTGCATACTTATTCACTGAAACGCCATGCAGCCAAATTTAACAAATGTTACAGAAGTGTTACATCCAACATATTATTTAATTCATTATTGAATGTAACACTATGCCCTATTGTCACATTAAGCAATAATATGTCACATAATAATATAATATAGTGTGATTTTTGTGTGTGTGTTTAAACAGAACATTCTGGAAGCACACAGAAGAACCATTTAGTAGTAGGACTAAAATGAAGGTTTTGTTTTTCTCCACTTTTATGTACTATTTGGATTTTTTTTTTGACCATGTTGTTGTTAGGTGCCATCAAGTCAGTACTGACTCATAACTACCCTATGCACAACAGAATGAAACACTGCCCAGTCCTGGGCTACCTTTTCACAGTTGTTGCCATGCTTGAGCCCTTTAATGCTGCCACTCTGCCAATCCATCTTACTGGCTGTCTTCCTCTTTTTCTCTGACCCTCCACTTTACCAAACATAACATCCCTCGCCAACGACTGGTCTCTCCTGACAATATATCCGAAGTATGAGAAGCAAGGTCTGGCCATCCTGGCTTCCAAGGAGCACTCTGGCTGTACTTCTTCCAACACAGATCTGTTGGTTCTATTGGCAGCTCATGGTACTTCCAATATTCTCCTCCGACACCATAACGCAAATGCATCAATTCTTCTATGATCTTCCTTATTCACTGTCCAACTCTCGCATGCATATGAGGTTATTGAAAATACTATGGTGTGGGTCAGGCACACTTTAGTCCTCAAGCTGACATCTTTGCTCTTCAAAACTTTAAAAAGGTCTTGTGCAGCAGATTTGCGCAGATATTTTTATATAATTAAAAATTTTTAAATAGATTATATATGTAAATACTTTAGTAGAAGAATATTAAATATATAATAATATCAGTGGGGTACTACTGAGGGAAATTTTTGTTTCCAAGGCAGTTTATATGGTACAGACTCATTTTGAAAACATTTATGAAACTTGACTGGAATGTGTAGATATCAGATTGGTTCACTCTTTGGTAGAGTGATGTTTGCTTTGTGGTTTATTTTTTCTCTATCACCTGAATTTTCTGCAGTGAGCTTGCAATTATTCTGAAGTAAGAGATTTTCAAAATGACAAGAAATTATTTTTTTCTCCTGAAAGTGCATCACCACGTAACTACCAGGACGTTGTGCAAAGTTCTAGTGGAATAATGTGCCAAAGATAATTGAGCTGCAGATAAAATGGTTTGCCAAGCATCTGTGGTGGGGCTGTGAAGTGAACCAGTATAACGCTGGCCTTCCTAGACACATGCTGTCAGACTCATTTCACTGTTTGGATCCGTTTGTTTAATGTGAAAAATGTTTCTACTATACAACAATTCATTGTTACAACAAATTTATAGTGAAGATATTTCCTTTTCCCAGAACAGAATGTCAGTATTTCACAAAGGAAACAGAGCCCTAAGCCATTAATTTACCATGTATTTATAGAGCACCAATGTATGCATGGTGTTCTGGGCTGGTGCTGTAGGCTAAGCACTGGACTGTAAACTGCAAGGTTGGCAGTTCAAACATAGCAGCCACTTCTCAGAAATTCTCTACAGCAGGTATTAGGAATGCCCTCGGGCATAAGAAGCCCAGGGAAATTGTTTGTTCTGGCCACCACTGATCTTGCATTAGTTGTTATGTGCTGTGGAATCAGTTCCAACTCATAGCGACCCTGTACAGGGTTCCCAAGGCTGTAAATCTTTACAGGAGCAGAATGCCTCAGCTTTCTCTTGCGGAACAGCTTGTAGTTTTGAACTGCTGACATTAGAGGTGAGTTAATTAAATGGTGTGGCTGTATGGGTTAATACGCGGACTTCAAGGTTGGTCTGAATCCCAAGGTCGGCGGTTCAAGCTCACCAGCCGCTTCTCAGAAACCCTATACAGGGTCGCTATGAGTTGGAACAGACTCAATGGCACTTCACAACAACAACAATGAAATGTTTGACCAAATACAGTGGGCAAATTTTTTTGTTTGTTTGAATATATAGTTTTATTTAGAATGCAGCAGTAACACCATGATAATAAATTGTCACAAATTTGTACCAAGAAACACATAATCCTTGAAATGTGTTGTTTTTCATAAGTAATTTAAGTACAGTGTTATTATTATTTGGTACTAGCGTCAAAGATGACCTTTAGATTCTTCAGCTTTTGGGCATTTAGTAGCATTAAACTGATTATCTAGTCCGACAGAGGTCAGAAATTCAAAAGCAGTTTCTTTTTCTTCTGTCTGTTCCTTTGCAGTAAGCTCCATCTTCTCAGGTGAGAAATCATTAACAGGGAGACCGTCAACCATCTCCCTGGCCTTATTCTTGATTATAACAGGGAATGAGTAGAGCGGATCATCAGGAACACCATAAGAGAAACTGTCAGAGATCACACCCAGGGACACAGACTCCTTTTGGGGTTCTAAACCAGGTGTCTGTGATGTGGTCAGTGATGGCTTTCACAGCAGACATTGTGACTGGAGAGTTTTTGACCCTTGATGACAGCGGCATCACGCTGCTGCACAGCTGTGATGAATTCTTCCCTGAGCCAGCTGTCAGTCTGCAGAGCTTCATAAACACCAACTTTCTTGCCTGGAAATTTCACCTTGGCATGGTTGACATCTGGATACTGAGCTGAGGAATGGTTTCCCCAGATGATGACATTCCGTACATTGTTAGCAGTCACGCCCAGTACAAGTACAATCTGACAGGCCTCTGGTAGCGTAGTGGTTATGAATCGGGCTGCGAACAGCAAGGTCAGCAGTTTGAAACTACCAGCGGTTCCGTGGGAGAAAGATGAGGCTTTTTGCTCCCATACAGATTTACAGCCTCGGAAACCCTGGGCAAGGGTCACTATGAGTCGGAACTGACTCCACGGCACATAACAACAATAACAACATTCTTAACTTGGTAATTTTGTATGGTCCGTGAATGATGTAAAAATTTTTGGTGGAAAAAAGGTTCCTCCCCCCAGCTCTACTGGGTCTCAGTGAGTTGGAACCTACTGGACAGCACTTAGCAACGACAGCAGCTTTTCTTTGGAGTCCCTGGGTGGGTGCGGACGGTTATGCACTTGGCGGCTAGAGGTTTCAGCCCATCCAGAGGTAACTCAGAATAAAGTCCTGGCAATCCACCGCAGAAAAACTAGATCTAGAAAGGACAGCTCTTCTCTGACACATCCAGGATTGCCATGACTTGGGGTTGTTGTTTTTAAATGTATGCTTTGATGTTGTTCTGAGTAGTAAATGAGACACACAAGATTTCTGCTCTTAGGAAGATGACATGCTAGAGGTATTGAGAAAGATAATAAGCAAATAAACAGGTGACGACCAAGATGACTTGCGAGAGAAAGATCCCAGCATGCTGGGAGAGAATAACTTGGTTGTTGTTTTGTTCTGTCTAGTCTGTTCTAACTCGTAGCAACTCTGTAAATGCTTATGGAAGCAGAAAACCTCATCTTTCTCCAAATAGAATAGCTAGGGATAACCAATTTTGGATTCTGTGGTCACTTATAGAAGGGCATAGTTGAATTGAGAAATTTAAGAGCAATTGGAACTAACCATTGGCAGAGTTATGAAAAAGTGTTATAGGGAGCAGGATCAGAAAGTGCAAGGGCCCTGAGGCAGGAACAAGCAAGTAGGAGTAGCAGAGAACAGAAAGGAAGACTGCTCTTGGAACTTAACAACTCCTTAGTATAACCTAATGCGCTGGTTCTCAAACGGGAAGCATGCATCAAAATCGCCTGGAGAACTTATTTAAAAAACAGGCTGGACCCCTCTTCCTGAGTTTTTTTACCTTGTAGGTCTGGGGTGGAGTCTAATAATTTGCATTATGACAAGGTCCCAGGTGATACTGATGCTGCTGGCCCTGGGACCACATTTTGGGAACTAAAGTCCCTCTCAGACTCTTTCTTCCTAGGTGGGTTTGCATTTGTAAGTTCCAAGAGAGGAACATCAGTGAGGGAGAGGAAATGATGAACACTCAGATCTGGTGGCCTTATAGGATTAGCACTGGACTGCTAACCAGAAGATTGGAAATTCAAATCCACCAGCTACTCCTCAGTAGAAAGATGAGGGTTTCTGCTCCCATAAGGATTTATAGCCTCAGAAATCCTATACAAATTGCAGCACTTAACAGCAACAACAGGAGGCAGGAGTGAAAGAGAGCCCTCCCTGGTGGCTCCTGAGGGAGGACAGAAATTGTTAAGAGCAACAATGACTGCAGTGAACACTGTGATGTATAGCCCAGGTCAAGGATGATGGACTAATGGTGGGGACAGTCCGCAGCTGTCAGCCCCCCCCCGTGGGGATTGCCTCTCTCAAAGACAGCTGCCTTCCCCAAGGTCACACCTCCTTCCAGGGAGCCCACATTCAGTGATGGATGGAGGTCCTAAAGACCTGGCCTTTTTGGAATACCTCTGAAGGACTCTTGAAGTTCTGGAAAAGTCTCTGTAGGATTGACTGAGGCCTTTGATGGGGCTGCATTGCAGCTTGCTGACCCCAGTTCTGCTTCCTCCCCGCACCCCTCCATGAATGCTGGACCATAACCTTCATCTCATCTTCATCTTCCTGGGGATCCAGCCGCTTGTGACAGGGGAGTTTCAGCCTGTCTACTGGGATGAGTAATCTAAACTTCTTCCTCACCTCCTTCAGTAAAATTTGCTGTGCTCACAAATGCTTTTGCAAGACAGTGTTTCTATTTAGAAGAGCTTAAAGAGGGAAAACGAGGTGACAGCTGACCGTTAGAAGAATGGAAATGAAATGCCCAGTGATTGGCATATAGTAAACATTCAATGAATGCTTGGTGAACTAAACGGAACCGAATGCTAATAAAAGGGAAAAGCCAAGTTTGTTGAAAGTTCTCTTAGAATAACTGCTTGATTTGTTTACTTTAGACCCTGAGAATGTGGGTCTAAAATAACTCGCTAATTTGCTTGCTTATTCATGATAGTTGCTTCTACTTGTAGAGAAGCAGTATTCAGTTTTAGGCAATTTTAATAACTTTTTGAAAAGTCAGCTGCTAATCGGGTCCCTGCACTGTCTTACTATAGATTCATGATTTTAAAATGCCCCTGGCCTCTTTTCCCCCCTCACTGCTCAGCCTGGTCTCTCAGGAGTCCCAGTGTTTACTTTATTTAGGTGTCTAGGCAGGTGGATAATATGTGATTTACAAACCTGATTTCAGATCTCAGCATCAAATGAGAGCATCCTCCCCAGTACCATGCTGTCCTTGTCTTGTCACACTGTAAGTCACCATTGTAGGCCTCAACTTGCCTGATCCATAAAATGGAGCCTGCATTTTTTGCATTTATCAATATTAAGAGAATAGATGAACTATCTGATTGGCTCTCACAAGCTCCGGGACTCTTTTGTTGTAAGCTGATCATAGTCAGAGGTCCCAAATCATTTCCAAATCCCTGGGGTCAACATAACGTACAGGAGAGTTCTGCTCATCAGTGATCAGAATTGCAAATTAAACGAAGGAAAGAAAATAAGAATTCTTGAGCTTGATGTGTGTTGTAAAAGTCCAGAATGAGCCCAACGAGACCCAACTCTGTTTGACCTAACTTGCCTCTTCAAATTCAGAGAACCAAACCCGGGGAATGATTTCCAAAGATGAGATTAAATTGAACATTGCCAGTCAGTCAGCAAGTTTTTTTGTGTTGTTTCTTAGGTAGAACATTATAATATGTTCTAGGAGCTATAGGATATAAGCACTGGACTGCTAACCACAAAGTTAGTGGTTTGAGCCCACCAGCTCTTTATTAGGTGAAAGATGAGGCTTTCTGCTCCTGTGAAGATTTATAGCTTTGGAAACCCTACATAGGGTTGCTCTGAGTTGGACCTGACTCAGCAGCACCTAACAACATCAATCAAAAGAGTCCTAATGGCACAAAGGTTAAGCTCCCAGCTACTAATTGCAAAGCTGGCAGTTCACGTCCTCCAGTGGTCCTGAGGAAGAAAGACTTGCGCCGCTGTTGGAAACCCTTTGGGAAAGTCCTCCTCTGTCTTATGTTGTCATTGTTGTTAAGTGCCGTCGAGTCAGTTCCAACTCCTACTGACCCTATATAGAGTTTCTGAGGAACAGCAATGGTTTTGAACCACCAATCTTGCGGTTCAAACTGACCTTGCCATCCAGTGCTTATCCTATAGCGCCACACCAGAATTTCATCTTACAGGGTTGCTGTAAGTCAGAATCAGGTTGAAGGCGCACAAAAACAACATCGTGTTTTATTGGATGGCTTGGTCAAAAAAAGGTGTGGTTTCTGCAAGGGCTCCAGGTGTGTGTGTGTGTGTGTGTGTGTGTGTGTGTGTACGCACATGCGTGCTCTCTGTAGATATCCTCTAAAGTGCCGAGAGAGTCTACAGAGCTTGCTTTGGGTCTTTGGGAGTTAGGTGACCCATGAAAGTCTCCCACATGGTTACCCATTAAAGTAAACAGTTATGCGTCTAAGAGTTGAGTATTGTTTAGAATGCTTTTATTGCATCCTATCAGTAGGTCCATAGCTTGTTATGATCCACATAATCGAAAGTCTTTGCTTAGTCAATACAGCACAGGTAAACATCTTTTTGATATTCTCTGCTTTCAGCCAAGATCCATTGGACATTGGCAATGATATCCCTCGTTCCACGGCCCCTTCTGAATCCAGCTTAAATCTCTGGAAGTTCTCTGTCAGTGTATGCTTGAAGCCTGTATTACCTTTAGTAAAACTTTACTCACATGGGGTATCAAAGAGATTGTCTGATGATTTCCACATTCCGTTGGGTCACCTCTCTTTGGAATGGGCACAAATACGGATCTCTTCCAGTCAGTTGGCCAGATAGTTGTCTTCCAAATTTCTTGACAGAGATGAGTGAGTGCCTCCTGTACTGCTTCACTTTCTTGAAAGATTTCAGTTTGTGTTCCATCAATTCCTG
>NW_006408596.1:7510050-7520990 GCF_000296735.1 Chrysochloris asiatica
GATGGATTGGCCAAGTGGCAGCATCTATGGACTCAAGTGTGGCAACAGTAGTGAGATTGGTCCAGGATCGGGCAGTGTTTCATTCTGCTCTGCATAGGGTCTCTATGAGTTGGTACCAACTTGATGGCACCTAACAACAACAACAACAACATCAGTAGGTGGTTTGAACATTATAGGAGTTATTATATATTCATGGACATAACAAGTTGTAGACAGTACTTGCTTTAGGGGAGGCTTGATCCAGTAGCTTACATAATGATACAAGCACCTGCTTTCTTTCTTTTCCTCTTCTGTAATCCCATAGTGTCAGCATCGTCCACAGATTCTACCCAGATGTCCTTTGGCTGCTGCAGGTCCTGTTCTCTCAAAATATTTATCTTCATGTCATGCCATCCAGGAGAAGAAAACAATGTCTTCTCATTTTCTTATGTAAACACTGGGATTCATTCTTTGTTAGAGACCTGGTTTCAGTCAGTTGCCAGTTTCTGAATGAGTCCCTGGCCAGTAGATGAGACCCCTGGACCAGAAAGTTCTCCAGAGCCAAACATTTTCTCTATAGCTCTTTTTTTCAGATGCCACATAATTTCTCATCTCTCTCCTCTTGACATCTCGACATCATTCATTCTCTCTTTCTACACATCAGCTTTCTGTATTTCTCTATAGATGTGGTGGAAATCCTCGAGCTTTCATAGACTCATTCTAAGATAGGACAGTCTGACAGATTCTCCTGCCCCAGCTTTGAAGCCTAGGAGAAGTAGATTCAGTTTTTGCTCCTGGTATCATCATGTGTGCTCACAAATTTCAGAGTCACTTATGCAGACATGGCAAAAGGGGGCCACCACCTGAGTTGGAAATAGGATCAAGACAATTTTCAGGGACTTTAAAGACATCCCAATAAGTATATACAACCTGTGGTCAATGGGGAATGGTACTTCCACACCCTGATCTGGAGACCTTGGAGGAAACCTCTGACTCAGTGGACTCAATTACATGTATCAATTTTGACTCTTTGGTTGCAAGGGACAGAAATAACTCAAGTGTACATTTAATATATACCCCCTCCCACACACATGTATTTAATATGGACTCCTGGTGTGACTCTGTAGAATCAGCACTGGACTGCAAACCACAAGGTCAGCAGTTCAAACCCATCAGCTGCTCCTTGGAATCCCTACACAGGGTCACTATGAGTTGGAACCAAGTCGATGACACTTAACAACAACAACAATATATACAGATATGCATGTTTGCGTGTATATATCTTTACCCTGTATATACCTGACAGAAAAACAACAAATGTCCATTCTATTTTGTTTTGTGCTTCTTATAAGAAAAGCTGTGTAAATTCTCCAAGTATCTATTTCATGTTGTCTTAAACTCATACTTTTGCAATAAATACCATCAAGACGAACTGAATTAAATACAGAATACAGCTTGTACCATCTGCAGCCCTCTACTTCCTCTCTTGGTCCAATTTGAGAACAAACACATACATACCGAACCACAAGAGTGCTACTGATTTAGCACAAATTAAATAAAGCAACATGTGGGATGTCGATGCTGAGCCTCCAAGGCAGGACCCAACACACCTGCTTTTGAGCAGGGACTAGCCCTGTGCTCAACCACTAACTACCCCCGGCCAGACGCAGGGTTGGCACAGTTCCCATGTATTGTTGTTATTAGTGCCATCGAGTTGCTTCCGACTCATAGTGACCCTGTATAGCGTCTCCAAGGCTTTAAATCTTTACGGGAGCAGAAAGCCTCATCTTTCTCTCATGAAGAGGCTGGCGGGCTCGAACCACTGACCTTGTATTTCAGAGCCCAGTGCTTATTATATGGAGCCAGCACGCTCCCTTGTGTTAAGTAGATTCTAATACAGTGGTTCTCCTCCAGGACAATTCTTCCCTGAAGGGGACTTTGGACAATGCCTAGAAGCATTTTGGGTCACCATGACTATGGCTGGGAATTGGTGTTAATGGATTTTAATGAATAGAAGCCAAAGATGCTGGCAAGCATCCTACATTGCACAGGACAGCTCCTACCCCGGTTCCAACAAAGACTCACTTGGTACAAAATGTTTGTATCTACAATCTACATGTGGATCCAGAGTTTAGATCCACAATCAACGCTCGTGGAAGTAGCAGTCAAGAAATTAGATAATGTATTGTGTGGGGCAAATCTGCTGCAGAAGATCTCTTTAAAGTGTTTAAGGTGTCACTTTGAGGACGAAGGTGTGTCTGACTAACCTGAGCCATGGTATTTCCATTCACCTCATGTGCTTGTAAAAGCTGCATAATGAATAAGGAAGACTAAGAAGAAAAGATGCATTTAGAATTATGGTGTTAGCCAAGAATATTGAAAATACCATGGACTACCAAATAAAACACAACGAATCTTATTTGGGATAAAGCACAGCCATATTATTCCTTGGAGGTGAGGATGGCTAGATGGTATCTCACATACCTTGGCTGTGTTATCAGGAAGGATTAGTCCCAGGAAAAGGACGTCATACTTGGTTAAGTAGAAGGGTCAGCCAAAAAGAAGACCTTCAACAAGATGAACTGATGCAAGGGCTGGAACACAACAATTGTGAGGATGGCATAGGTCGGGGCAGTATTTTGCTTTGTTATATCTAGGGTGATTATGAGTTAGAATTGACTCAACAGCACCTCACAACGAGTTAATGGAATCAGAATGACCAGGTAGGACAGGAGCCATAAGCACATAATCATTCTCTCTTATTGAGCACAGTGCTGTGTCTGACATGTTTTTAGGTGTGATTGAGTCAATTCAGAGGAATAAAGATCCTATAGAACAGAGCAGAAATGTCCCATAGGGTATCCTGACTGTAACCTTTGGACTCCTAGAATGGTGCTATAGGGTAAGCACTGGACTGTTAACTGTAAGGTCAGCAGTTCAAATCCAACAGCCACGTCTCAGAAACCCTGTGCAGGATTGCTGTGAGTTGAAATTGACTGGACGTCACACAGTAGTTTTTACGGGACCTTGCCAGGTCTTTTCTTCCATGGGACCACTGTTGGGCTTGAACTGCTGATCTTTTCGTTAGGACTAAATGCTTAACCATTGGATCCACAGGGCCTTTTATCTAACACTCTACCCAGCTCTAAAACCTTATTGTCATCCTACCCTTAGGTATTTACTTGAAAAAAAAATGAAAACATACCTCCACACGAAGATTTGCATGTGAATGTTTATAGCAGAATAATTTGTAATAGTCAAAATAATAGTGATCAAGTGGTGAGCAGATAAAGAAACCGTGGTATAGAGAAAAATGGCATGCTGTTGTTGTTGTTTGCTGTTGTTGAGTGGCCTCTGAATCACGGCAACCCCACTCACAAAAGAATAAAACGTTGCTCTGGTCCTTCACCAACCGTACCATCAGCTATAGACTGGACTGTTGTTATTCACAGGGTTTTTGTTGACTGATGTTCAAAATGCCAGGATGTTCATCCTACTCTGTTTTAGTCAGGAAGGCCTGCATTGTAGTAACTCTGAAGTATCCATTGATACAGGGGTAGTGTTGTGCATTGTGCAGAATTGGGCCAGAGTCTCCCTCCTGGAAGATGAGACTTCTACCATTGATCCATCGATGCCAGAGCCTATGAGGATGCTCCTTAAGTCATGGAGACCACCAAACATTATTTCATGGCATGAAAAACAGGCCACCTGCAAACAGAAGCAGACTCTAGGGATTTAAGAGGGAGACATTAAACAGTAGACTCCAACCCACACTAAGTGGGAGAACAGGGGAGAATTGATTTTTGAAGCTCCCAGGGTTTGCTGTTATTTAGGGTGAAATGTTTATAAAAGGGGAACAATGGATTAAAGCATCAGTACACACTGGGTTCTCACTGCAGACAAAAGCAAGACATGCCTTAAATGTGACCAATTTTCTCGGCATCACATTTCCCACAACCAAGAAGTCATTTCTCTTTCCATTGGTGTGCTTGGTGGTATATTTTTAGAATCTAAATTTCTCATTAAGGGATGCTGTGGTTTGAGGATGACTATTCCAAAGTAGTTTTCTCTCCAGTCCCCACTGTTGTTGTTAGGTGCCAATTGAGTTGGTACCGACTCATAGCGATCCTATGCACAACAGAAACGAAACACTGCCCAATCCTGGGCCAACCTCATTATTGTTGCCACGCTTGAGTCCATCAATGCTGCTACTTGGCCAATTCATCTCATTGGGGGTCTTCCTCTTTTTCTCTGACCCTCCACCTTAGCAAACATGATGTCCTTTTAGCAGGGTTTAAAAAGCAGCCTTTGAAAAGAAAGGCTTTGGTTCCTTTCAAGGGCACAATTCTCATTCCACTTTCCAAGTATAAAAATGGTGTGTAGCGTGTATAGGAAGGTAATGCACCTGAGATTCTCCATCAATTTTTCGCTCTGTAGCTAAGATCCTTCACAGAACAAGAAACTATTAAGATGTGCAGTTTATTGGAAATATTTGTGGCTGCTAGTTCATGGCGGAAACGGGGGTGTATCTCTCCATGGTAACTTATGAAGATAGCTTTTGTTTTCTGAGCCACTGGAATGTCTCTCTACTCACTGATGCTAATAAATAAAATGAGAATAACAGCTCTATAAAGAACTCCTGACTTGCATATTGTTATGATGTTAAACAAATTTCAGCAGAATTTCCAGACCAAGACAAACTAGGAAGAAAGGTCTGGCATCTGTTTGTAAAATATCTGCCAATGAAAACTACAGATCACAGCAGTCTGATCCACAACCAATGATAGGAATGGTGCAGGTCAGGCATAGTTTCATTCCACTGTTGTGAGGTCCCCATGAATTGAGGGCTGACCCCATGGCAGCTCACAACAACAACAACAAAAGATGTTGAGCCTCTTGATTCTCCTCTGAAACTGGATCATCCTGGAGGAGGAAGCCAGGACCCAAAGCTGAGGGCAGAGAGGCTTCAAGGACCCCGTGTTTCAAAGGGAGAAAGCAGTCGGAGTCCCCTTCTTCCATTAGTAAGGAACACAATATTGCTATCAGAAGCTGTCCTTTAGCTCTTCTCTTCCACCCCAGGTTGTATGGGGTTTCTGAGGCAGTCCAGGGCTAAGGCTGATCCTTCATGTCTCTCTCCTAGAAATGGGAGGTGCTTTCCAGAAGAGAGAAAAAGTAGCATCTTGTCCACCAGGGTGACAGAAGTCTTGCTGATGGCTCTCTGGGCTGCTTTTCTTGCCTCCTGTTGTGCATTTATTTCTCCTAAAACTTTATTTTCAATTATTGAAGATTCTGCCCTACCTCCCCTCCAAATGCCCAAAGTTGGAAGTTTTTGAATTGCACTTCAATTTGAATTGCATTTTATTTTTCAATTGTATTAAGGTATACTTTATATACAATAAAATGCACTGTTTTAGGGATACATTTAGATACGTTCTGATTATTGTTCATACCCATGTAGACAGTAGTGCACAAGATACAGAATGGTTTCATCAGCTCTCCAAAGGCCCCACCTACCCTTTTGCAATTAATCCCACTGTCATCTTTGGAAAGGAGCCCTGGTAACCTAGTGGGTTAAGCATTTGGACTGCTAACAACAGGTCGATGGTTCAAAACCCACCAGCTGCCCAACAGAGACAGATGAGGCGTTCTGCTCCAGTAAAGATTTAGTCTCAGAAACCCCAGGAAGTAGTTCTGCTCTGAATGGTAGGGCTGCAATGAGTTGGAATTGAGTTGAAAACAGTATTTTGGTCTGACCAAAATACTACACTGCCAAAAAGAGCTCTGGTAGTGTAGTGGTTACAAATTGGGCTGCTAACCTCAAGGTCGGCAGTTCTAAACTACCAGCGGTTCTGTGGGAGTAAGATGAGGCGTTCTGCTCCCGTAACGATTTACAGCCTCAGAAACCCTGTGTAGGGTCACTATGAGTCAGAACTGACTCCAGGGTACTTAGCAACAACATCTTTGAACCCAAAGTACTATTGTTTTCCCTCCATTCTAGAATTTCATATAAAAGGAATCAAATATTACTCTGGCTTCTTTCAGTCAGTATCATTATTTTGAGATCATTGTGTTTATCCATAATACCTTTATATTGTTGACTCCAATTCTGCTGTATGGATAGACGACAAGGTATTTTGTTGGCTTTTCTTTGTATATTAAAGTTGGAAAAGAAAAGGGAATTAATTTTAAATGCTGGTGATTTGGAACAAGCTGTGCTTCTTCGTTTTCTCACTCAGGCCTTCTTTTTATGTCTGTAGTCAACCTTTCTACCACTCATGTGTCAGTTTGTCGTGCTTGGGTAGCTTGTATGTTGTTGGATCCTGACGTTGTCCCACTGGTATTTCAAATACAGGGTTACCCATATTAGATAGGTTTCAGTGGCACTTCCAAACTAAGACAGATTAGGAAGAAGGGCACAGAAAATGCTATGAATGGTAGTGGAACATGGTCCGCTATAATGCTGGAAGATCAGCCCCTCAGCTTGGAAAGCACTCGAAATATGTCTGGGGAAGAGCTGCCTCCTCAAAGTTGTTATTGTTATTGTTGTTAGGTGCCATCGAGTTGGTACCGACCCATAGCAACCTTATGCACAGCAGAACGAAACACTGCCCGATCCTGGACCAACCTCACTACTGTTGCCACGCTTGAGTCCATCGATGCTGCCACTTGGCCAGTCCATTTCATTGGGGGTCTTCCTCTTTTTCTCTGACCCTCCACTTTACCAGCGACTGGTCCCTCCTAACAATATGTCCAAAGTATGAGAGACGAAGTTTGGCCATCTTGGCCTCTAAGGAGCACTCTGGCTGCGCTTCTTCTAAAACAGATCTATTGGTTCTTTTGGCAGCCCATGGCACTTTCAATATTCTCCTCAAACACCATAACTCAAAGGCATCAATTCTCCTCACAGTAGCCAACCTTAATGATGTGGATGGAGTGAAACATTTGTGACCTTCATTTGCAGATGATATAGCTCAAAATGAGAAAAAACAGTTGCAAATATCCATTAATAGTCTGAACATAGAATGGATGATGTATGAATCTAGGGAAATTGAAAGTTATAAGAACTGAAATGGAACTCATAAAGAATGATGATATTCTAGGCATTAGTGCACTGAAATGCTCTGGTATTGGCCATACTGAATGAGACAGTTATTTGGGAATGCTGGTAATGACAAATTGAAGAATGATGTTGCATTCATCATCAAAATGAACATTTCAATATCTATCCTGAAGTACAATGCTTTCAGTCATAGCATGATACCCATACATCTATCTACAAGGAAGACCAGTTAATATAACAGTTATTCAAATTTATGCCCCGATCACTCATCCCAAAGATGAAGAAATTAGAGATCTTTACCATCTGCTGCAGTCTGAAATTGATCAAACATGTAATCAAGATACATTGGTAATTACTGGTGGTTGGAATGCAAAAGTTGTAAACAAAGAAGAAAGATCAACAGTTGGAAAATCAGGCCTGAGTGATAGAAACGGTGACAGAGATCACATGATAGAATTTTGCAAGGCCAACGATGTATTCATTCAAAATAACATTTTAAACAACATACGCATACAACATAAGCATTCAACAACATACATGTGGACCTTGTCAAATAAAAAAAACAGGAATCAAATTGGCTACATCTGTGGAAAGAGACCTGGAGAAGAATGGTATCATCAGTCATAACAAGGCCAGGGTCAATTGCAGACTGTCAATTGCTCAGATGCAAGTTCAAGTTGAAGCTGAACAAAATTAAAACAAGTTCATGAGAGCCAAAATAGGACCTTGAATATATCTCGCCTGCATATATTTGACACATCAAATACTAATGACTAAAGACCAAATGAATTATAGGATGACATTAAAAACATCATACATGTGAGGACATGGAGAGAGCAGCTAAGGACTCCAGAGTCATGGAAAGAGAAAGCTGTGTGCTGGCAGCCAGGAGATAGGCTTGCAGAATGTGCCCTTTGGTTATTTAAATGAGTATGTATTCCTGAGTGTTTTTGTGTATATCCCCCGCCCCCCTCCCAAACAATAGAAAAACAACAGAGGGAATAGATGCAAATACTGTTGAAAGGTGATGCACAGAGGAGATTGTAATCATTGCAATGAAACTATGAGTGTGAAACCTATGTTCTCCCATGTAAACTATCACTCAATTCACAATAAAAACTTTAAAAAAAAAGAACATCATACATGAAGAAAGTAAAAAGTCATTTAAAAGACAGGAAAAAACAAAAACAAAAAACAGAAAAGACCAAAATGGATGTCAGAAGAGACTCTGCAACTTACTCTTGAATGTAGAATAACTAAAGCAAAAGGAAAAAATGAAAATGTAAAAGAGCTTAACAGAAGAATTCAAAGGGAGCCTAAGAAGACACAGTCAAGTATTATAATGAAATGTGCAAAGTCCTGGAGTTAGAAAACCAAAAGGAAAAAACACACTCAGTGTTTCTCAAGTTGGAAGAAGTTTTGTAGGTTTCTACTGGTGGCCTCAGCTCTTTTCTTGTTAAGGCTATTTCTAAGAACTTAAAAGTTTATTCTTGTTAGAATGGAATGTTTTCTCCTTTATATTAATTAGCTCAGTGGTTGCTGCTAGTACAATAGGAAGCTATTGATTGCTCTGTGTATTCACCTTATATTGGGCCTTCTTTTGAAACTCTCATTGGTTCTAATAATTTCTTAGTTGAGTCTCTTGCATTTTGTAGGTCCACAGTTCTTTCACATGCAAATAGCAATTAAAAGAGTATCTCCTTTTCAAAGGATACATGTTTCTTTTTTTTTTAGTAATCTTTGGGTGTTTCAGGAAGGAGAGGAAGATAGGAGGGAGATGGCCAGGGTGTGGCTGGGAAGGAGAAGCAGAAACCCATTGCCATTGAATTGATCCCGACTCATGTTGTTAAGGAGCTCTGGTATCATAGTGGTTATGAGTTGGGCTGCTAACCTCAAGATCATCAGTTCGAAACTATTAGCCACTACTTTGGAAGAAAGATCAAGTTTTCTACTCCTGTAAAGATTTACATCCTCAGAAACCCGATACCAGGGTCACTATGAAGCGGAACACCACTAGACCAATAAACAACACTATTATCAATGGAGAAAAGATTAAAGTTATCAAAGACTTCATTTTTTTCATTTCATTTCTTCATTTTCTCAACCATCAACATTCGTGGAAGCAGCAGCCAAGAAATCAAATGACATATTGCACTAGGCAAATCTGTTGCATAAGACCTTTTTAAACTGTTGAAGAGCAAAGATGTCAGCTTGAGGACAAAGATATGCTTAATCCAAGCTATGGTATTTTCAGTAACCTCATTTGCATGTGTAAGTTGAACAGAGAATAAGAAAGATCGTAGAAGAATTGATGCATTTAAGTTATGGTGCTGAAGGAGAATATTGAAAGTGCCATGGGCAGCTAAAAGAACCAACAGATCTGTGTTGGAAGAAGTGCAGCCAGAGTGCTCCTTGGAGGCCAGGATGGCCAAACTTTGTCTCTCATAGTTTGGACATACTGTCAGAAGGGACTAGTCACTTACCATGTTTGGTAAGGTGGAGGATCAGAGAAAAAGAGGAATACCCCCAGCGAGATGGACTGACAAAATGGCAGCATAATTGGGCTCAAACGTGGCAACAATTATGAGGTTAGCCCAAGACTGGGCAGTGTTTCCTTCTGTTCTGCATAGGATTGCTATGAGTTGGTACCAACTTGATGGCACCTAATAACAACAAAATGAGTTGGAACTAACTCCATTGCACATAACCACTACCACCATGTTGTTGTTGTTAGGTGCCATCCAATCAGTTCTGACTCCATGACCCTCTACACAACTGAATGAAACACTACCTGGTCCTTCACCATCCTTGCAATTGTCATGTTTGATCCCATTACTGGCGCCACTATGTCCAACTCATAGTGACCCTATATAGAGTTTCTAAGTCTGTAAGTCTTTACAGGAGCAGAAAGCCTCATCTTTCTTCTACGGAGCAGCTGGTGGGTTTGAACTGCCTATCTTGTGATAAGCCATCTACTGCTTATCCTACAGTGCTTATCTCCTAAGGAGAAGCAGAGGGAGCTAACATGAAGCAGGCAAGAATGAATTAAGTGGACATCTTGGAATTTAC
Organism: Chrysochloris asiatica; assembly: GCF_000296735.1. Classification (NCBI taxonomy): domain Eukaryota; kingdom Metazoa; phylum Chordata; class Mammalia; order Afrosoricida; family Chrysochloridae; genus Chrysochloris; species Chrysochloris asiatica. Next base: position 7,520,159 of record NW_006408596.1, read on the forward strand.
CTGAGGGGGCAGTAGGGAAAGTTCAAGCACGATTCCATTTCCCATGGCTGGAAGCTGTGAAGGACGGGCCTTTCCCTTCCTTCCTTCCTTCCTCTCTTCTCTTCTCTTCTCTTCTCTTCTCTTCTCTTCTCTTCTCTTCTTCAAACAGCAGAGGACCTTTAAGGGAAGGGGAAAAGGCACAGCTTGGAAGAGCAGGCCACTCCCATCCCCACTTCAAATTCAAGGGAAGCAAAGGGGAGATTTCATAGGGAACGTTTGAAGGAAGACCCTGCAAAAAATTAAATTGCTCTTCTTGTAAAGAATGTTCAGCAAAGCATTTCCATTGAAAGTGTTGGTTGCTTGTCTATATGAAATGCCATTACAGAGAGACTGGAGAAGGCATTATTATTGGGGTGAACTGGAAAAGGCATTGTCTTTGGGGGTGGAAAACCACCCACCCTTATTTGTTGTTGTTAGGTGCCATTGAGTCGGTACCGACTCATGGTAGCAACCTTATGCACAGCAGAATGAAACACTGCCCGATCCTGGGCCAACCTCACTATTATTGCCACACTTGTGCCCATTGATGCTGCCACTTGGCCAATCCATGTCTCTGGGGGTCTTCCTCTTTTTCTCTGAGCCTCCACCTTACCAATAATGATATCCTTTTCCAGAGACTGGTCCTTCCTGACAATATGTCCAAAGTATGAGAGACGAAGGTTGGCCATCCTGGCCTCCAAGGAGGACTCTGGCCTGCACTTCTTCCAACATATATCTGTTGGTTCTTTTGGCAGCTCATGGCATTTTCAACATTCTCCTCCAACACCATAACTCAAAACCATCAATTCTTCTA
>NW_006408596.1:7524365-7529698 GCF_000296735.1 Chrysochloris asiatica
GTTTCTCTGCTATTCATAAGGGTTTCAGTGACTAAATATTAGTCTTTGTAAAAACATCTATTTTTCAATCATACCTGGACCTTGCCTTTCAAGGCACTTGCAGATGAGCACCAGCAGGTGAATGAAATATCCTCAAGGTCTACCTTCTATGTGTGTTGGGAGGGGCAGGTGTGAGAATGGGGGCTGTACCTGAAGTTACCCAATATTGCCACTAGATAGCGCTTCTGCTTTGGTGAGGCAAAATGCAAAATGAGCAATGGTGCTTTATGAAAAAAACCCAACCTGTTGTCAAACCTTTTGTGATCACACGGATTCCAACTCATAGCAACATTACAGGACAGAGTAGAACCGCATTATAGGGTTTTTAAGGCTGGAATCTTCATACAGGCAGACTGCCACATCTTTCTCCTGTGGAGCTGTGAGTAGGTTTGAACTTATGATTTTTCTGAGACCAGCAGAACCATGGTGCTTTAGTTGGTTTCAAGAAAAGGAGACCTCTTAATGGAAAGAATGTGAGTGCTAGATCCCAGAGTGAAGTACAGGTGTTCATTAGGCAGTGTAGAGTGAAAAAATGCCTGTATTTCACATGAAAAGGTTCTTCTGACAAACAAGGAAATTTAAATAGAGTTATGCTCCATGATAATCATTATTGGATAAGGACGTTGCTCTTGATATTTTATTAACTAGCAGTTTGACTTAAAGGCATATAACCCAAAATGTAAATGGCCTTTGTTGTTGTTGTTAAGTTCCATCAAGTTGGTTCTGACTCATAACCGTCTTTTTTAGGGTTTCTGAGAAGCAGCTGGTAGATTTGAACCAGTAACCTACAGCATCACACTAAGTGTCCTTATAAAAGGAGGCATGGTGATACAGAATAAGTGTGTGAAGAATAATAGTAGCTAATCATAGTATTATGAATCGGGCTGTGAACCTTAAGGTTAGCAGTTTGAAAGTACCAACTGTTCCACGGAAAAAGATGAGGCTTTCTGCTCCCGTAAAGATTTACAGCCTCAGAAATCCTGTACAGGGTCACTATGGGTCGGAATCTACTCGACAGCACTTAACAACAACAACAACAAATCACAGCATTTTAATTTTTTTTACAGACTGGTACTTGGTAAAGTGCATACTGTTGTTGTTGTTCTTAAGTGTTATCAAGTCGGATCTGACTCATAGCAACCCTGTATAGGGTTTCCAAGGAGCAGCTGGTGGGTTTGAACTGCCGACCTTGTGGTTCTCAGCATGGTACATAGTAAATGCTCAACAAACATCAGCTGTTGTTATTGTCCAAGATTCCTGGTGGGACAGTGGCTAAGCTCTTAGCTGCTGACTGAAAGGTTAGCAGTTTGAGCCTACCTGTTGCTCCCCAGAAGAAAGCTCTGGCAGTCTACTTCTGTGAAGATTTATAGCTTCGGAAACTATGAGGCAGGTTGTACTGTCTTATTGGATTGCTATGTGTTGGAATTGAGTAGATGGCAGTGGGTTTTTGTTGTTGCCAGGAACCCCAGGAGAAAAGCATGGAAAAAAGCCAAGTAATTTGGAAGCAGGCTGTGGCACTTTGAATTGGGTTCCTAAAAAAGATATGTTCACACCCTAACCCCTGGGACCTGTGACTGTGACCTTATTGTGAAATTGGGTCTTTGTCGATGTAATCCAGTTAGGTGAGGGGGTATCTTTGTAAGAGAAAGGAGAGAGCGCTTTGGACACTCCCAGTGAAGAAGACTGTCACAAGATGACAGAGGCCAAGATTGGAGGGATGCAGCTGCAAGCCAAGAAAGCTCAAGGATTGCTGGGAGCCGCCAGAGGCAAGGTGAGAAGCATAGAATGGTTTCTCCCTCAGCCTCAATGAGAAGCCAACCCTGCTGACAACTGAATTTTGAACTTTTGGCCTTCAGAACTGTGAGGGAAAAAATTCCTGTTGGTTTAAGCCATCAAGTTAGTGGCTATTTTTATCACAGCCTTAGGAAACGAATGCACAGTGTGATCAGAGATGAAGAGGAAATGGTTGAACAGGCTTACAGGCTAAGGGGGGCAGTCATTCTGAATTGAAGCTATAATGGCCTCCATTTCTATGGCATCCTGTCAGGGAAGATCTGACGTGGGCAGGGTCTTCCCCAGTACAAGCCCCAAATAGAGATCTTCCGGCTCGTCTGAGACGTGATGCTGAGAGACAGTGGTTGGTATGCTATATTTTGTGATTTTGTGTTTCCTCCCCCCCATAGACTCTGCTTTTTGTGATTCATCTTAATTTCCTAGAGGTGCTCTCACACAAATACCTCATGGCAGGGGCTTTAAAGAACTGACTTATTTTCTCACAGCTCTGGAGGCTAGAAGACTAAACCCAGGCCTTGCCCATACCAATTCCTTCCTCATCAGCAGCCCTGAGCATTGCTCATTTCTTGGCCCTCTTTATATGGCACCTGCATCTGCTCATATGTGCTTGTCTCTGTGTCTAGCTGCTCTTTTTCTAACTCAGAAGTGATTCTGCTTAGGATGCACCTTCCTGTACTATCTATGGCCTTGTCAGCTCAATAAAGGAGATCCTGTTTCCAATAGATTACAGCCACAGGTGTTGGGGTTAGGATTTCAGCATGTATTCGAGATGTCCAGAAATGAGGAGATTCATCTAGATTACTGGGTGGGCATGACGTCATGGTATACTTACAGGTGTCCTTGTGAGACAAGTGGGTGAGAGTCAGGAGAGGGAAGTGTGGCAGTCCAGGCAGATGTTAGGGTGAGAGACAAACTTGAAGATGCTTTGCTGCTGCCTTTGAAGCCGGAGGAAGAGGACGTAAGAGGATCGGGCAGCCTTTCTCAGTACCCACACGTGTAGAGGTGACCTAAAATCAGTCCTTCAAGAGTTCTAACTGTATTGGATGTTGAGAACTAAAGACTGATCTGACAGCAGTCCACAAGCACTTCACATCTTGTGCAGAAGGTTAGCCTTGTTAGTTTCAAAGAATGTGATTGCACAGACAATTAGGAAAAACAACAACTATCTGACGTCAACCACTACTAATGCTTCTTCAGCCTTGCTGGTGCTGGCAGATGTAATAATAGCCCCTCAAAATGCTCATGTCCTAATTCCCAGAATCTGTGAAGATGGGATCTGGCATGGCAAAAGGGACTTTGCAGATGTGATTAAATCAAGAGTTTTGAGTTGAGGCTCTCTTGGATTTTGGGGTGGGCATGATGGGATCAGACGTGTCTGGGTATAAAATGGAAGCAAGAGGGTGAGAGTCAGGAAAGGACATATGACTGTGCAAGTAGATATCAGGGAGAAAGGCAGAGACTGGCAGATGCTCCACTGGCTCTGAAGACACAGGAAGAGGACATGAGCCGAAACATTCAGGTGTCCTCTAGCATTTGGAAAAGGCAAAGAAATGTTCTGCCCTCGAGTCCTCAGAAGGAAGCAGCCTGTCGACACCGTGATTTTGGTCCCGAGGCACCCGTATAGGACTGCTGACTTCCAGAACAGCAACCGAGTGCATTTATGTTGTTTTTGGCCTGAAGTTTGGGTCATTTATCATAGCAGCAAGAGGAAACAAATCCATTGGTCTCCTTATACCAGGCTCCACCTGACCCCAGGGCCTTTGTCTTTGCTCACCCTGCTGTTGAGTTTGCTGTTTTTTTCCAGTCACCTGCACAGCTTTCTTCCAACCTCAGGTGGCTCTGCTCAAATGTCACCCACTTCAGGAAGCCTTTCCTACTGATTTATTTAAAATGAAATTGCCACTCCTCCTCTGCACCCTCAAGCCCTTCTCCTGATTCATTTTCTCCATAGTATTTGCCACCCTCAGGTTTGGTGTATACTTGATTTGTTTTCTTTCTTCTCTCTATAGTGCCTGAGCTCCAGGAGGCAAGGATCTTTGTGTGGCGTTGTGGACAGTATATGTGCTTTCAAGACCTAAAATGCTGTTGCTGTGGAGTTGATTCTGACTCGTGGTGGCTGGTGTGTATCAGACTAGAACTGTGTTCCAGACAGTGGTCAGTAGCTGGTTTTTCTGAAGTAGACAGCCAAGCTTTTCTCCTGAGATGCCTTTGGGTACCCTTGGACTCTAGTCTGTCAATTAGCAGCTGCCCGCATTAAAACTAGCACCAGAGGGTAGGTGTAGGAGAGGGATTCTTACAAATCAACGCATTGGCAAGAAGCGTTGTTGTTAGATGCCATTGAGTCAATACCAACCCACAGTGACCTTATGCACAGCAGGACGAAACACTGCCCGATCCTGGGCCAGCCTCATTATCATTGCCTCGCTTGAGTCCATTGATGCTGCCACTTGACCAGTCCATCTCTCTGGGGTTTTTTCTCTATTTCTCTGACCCTCTACCATAACAAACATGATATCCTTCTCCAGCGACTGAAAATATGTCCGAAGTATGAGAGACAAAGTTTGGCCATCTTGGCGTCCAAGGAGCACTCTGGTGGCACATCTTCCAAAAGTGCCCATGGCACTTTCAATATTCTCCTCCAATATCATAATTCAAAAGCACTAATTCTTCTTTGGTCTTCCTTATTCACTGTCCAGCTTTCACATGCATATGAGGTTATTAAAAATACCGTGGCTTGGGTCAGGTGCACCTTAGTCCTCAAGATGACATCTTTGCTCTTCAATACTTTAAAAAGGTCTTGTGCAACAGATTTGCCCAATGCAATAACGTTGTCTGATTTCTTGACTGCTGCTTTCGTGAGTGTTGATAGTTGATCCAAGAAGAATGAAGTCCTTGACAACTTCAGTCTTTTCTCCATTGATAAAAATGTTGTTTATTGGTTCAGTGGTGAGGATTTTTGTTTTCTTTACATTGAGATGTTATCCATTCCAAAGGTTGTGCTCTTTGATCTTCATCAGTAAATGTTTTAAGTCCGCTTAACTTTCAGCAAGCAAGGTTTTATCATCTGCATATCACAGGTTGTTAATGAATCTTCCACCAAAACGGATGCTACATTTTTCTTCATATAACCCAGCTTGTCGGATTATTTGCTCAGCATACAGGTTGAATAAGTATGGTGAAAGTATACAACCTTGTCGCACACATTTTTAAATTTTAAACCATTCACTGCTCCCGTATTCTGTTCGTAAAACTGCTTCTTGGTCCAGGTACCGATTCCTCATGGGCACAATTAAGTTTTCCGGAATACTCAAACTTTGCAATATTGTCCATAGGTTGTCATGATCCACACAGTCAAAGCCTTTGCATACTCAATAAGGCACAGGTAAACATTTTCCTGATATTCTCTGCTTTCAGACAAGATCCATCAGACATCAGCAATGATATCCCTCATTCCACGGCCTCTTCTGAATCTGGCTTGAACCTCTGGAAATTCTCTGTCA
>NW_006408596.1:7531846-7534334 GCF_000296735.1 Chrysochloris asiatica
GAGTTAATTTTAAAATAAAAGTTATTATTACACACAGGCCTAAAATAAACCCACATGAAAGTTATTTTGTTGTTGTTAAATGCTGTCGAGTCCATTCTGAACCATAGTGACCCTGTATAGGGTTTCCGAGGTGAGCTTGAACCTCCAGCCTTGCAGTTCAAACAGCTTTGCAGTCTGGCGCATTATCCCATAGCACCACACCAGGACTCCACATGAAAGTTATGGGACATTTTTAATCATATTTCTAGGATTAGGTATTTGCCTGGTTGGGGTGGGGGGGGCTCAGCCAAACACAGTTTATAACAAGTATATACTTTCCATCAATTTGAGATTGACATTAATCTAGTCTCTTTATGATGTGAATTTCCTAGTTAGATGTCAATTATTAATTTATTGAAGATCCAGAGGGAGGGAACTGAATCTCTGGAGGGATTGTTGATTGTTGTTGTTGTTGTCGGTTGCTGTTGAGCCGATTCCAATGCATAGTGACTCTGTGCAGGGTTTCTGAGAATCGGCTGGTGGGTTTGAACCACCAACTTTGTGTTGATCCCACAGTACTACACCTGGAGAAATGGAATGACATTGTTTTCTGGTTGTCTTTGGAGAACAGTTGATGTGTGTTAGCTGCCTGAGCTGAGGGTCTTATGTGGAATGAGGATGATCCAAACAAAACGTACTGCCTTTGAGCCAGTTCCAACTCAGTCACGTGATAGGATGGGGTAGAACTGTCCTTAGGATTTCTGAGACTATAAATCTTTAGAGGGACAGATAGCCTCATCTGTCTCTCTCAGAGCAAGTGGTGAGTTTGAATTGAAGACCTTGCAAGTTAGCAGCCCAGCGCTTAACTCACTGTGCCACCTGGGCTCCTAAAGTCTGTAGGCTGAAGGATTAGAGGTATGTTTTACAGTTTATAACACTTCTGAAGAAATACAACTAACTGTCATGTCTGTGTATCATAGAAAAATTGTCTAGAATCAAATGGCAGGAAGGCTAATTGCCATTTAATTGAGTTTTGAAAATGTTTCTTTCCTTGTTTGAAGCTCTGTTTAAGGTCAAAGTAGGGAAAAAAACCCAACAAAATGAAACAACAAGCATAGGTAAAAAAAATCAGTTCTGTATAATGTGGAGCTCTGGTAGCGTAGTGGTTACGAATCGGGCTGCGAACCTTAAGGTCAGCGGTTCGAAACTACCAGCTGCTCCGCGGGAGAAAGATGAGGCTTTCTACTCCCGTAAAGATTTACACCCTCGGAAACCCTGTACAGGGTCGCTATGGGTCGGACCCGACTCAACGGCACTTAACAACAACAACATAATGTGGAGGTAGTATTTGGAAAGTAGTAGTGTCAGAATAAAAGTTCCAGTGCTGTAGGATAAGCACTGGACTGCTAACCACAAGGTTGGCGGTTCCAACCCACCAGCCACTCCTTGGAAACCCTAATGAGTCAGAAACAACTCAATGGCACTTTAACAACAACAAATATAGTCACAAATATGTGCAACCATCATCACTATCAAAGTCCAGAACATTTCCATCACCCCAAAAGAAGCTCCATGCTAGTGAGCAGACCCTCACCATAGTCCTCTCCCCTCAGCCCCTGGCAACAGTTCAGCTACTTCCTGTCTATATCGGTTGGCCCATTCTAGACATCTAATATTATATAGAACCATCCACTATTTAGCCTTTTGTGTCTGACTTCCTTTCACTGAATATCGTGTTTTTGAGGTTCATTCACGTTGTAACATGATCAGCAGTTGATTCTTTTTTATGGTTGAGTAATATGGATAAGGAGTGCCGGTGTGGCGCTGTGGGTTAACGCGCTGGACTACAAGGTCGGTTTGAATCGCAAGGTCGGCAGTTCAAGCTCACCAGCCGCTCCTCAGAAACCCTATACAGGATCACTGTGAGTCGGAACCGACTTGACGACACTTAACAACAGCAACAACAACAGTATGGATAGGCCACATTTTGTTCATTCAGTGATGGACATGTGGACTGTTTTCACTTTTCAGCTATTATGAATGGTGGAGCTGTAAACATTTGTGTACAAGTTTTTGTGTGGACATATGTTTGCTCTGTTTTGAGTAACTCTATGCTTAACTTGTTGAGGATCTGCCAGACTGTGCCATTTTACATTCCCACCAGCAATATATGCACTACCAGTTTCTCCGCATGCTCTCCTACACATTGCTATTGTCTCTTAAATTATAACCATCCTAGTTAGTAGTTAGAGTCCTCGTGTGGCACTGTGGGCTAATGCACTGGACTGCAAAGTCGTTTGACTCACAGGGTCAGTGGTTCAAGCTCACCAACTACTCCTTGGCCATCCTATACAGGGTCGCTATGAGTCAGAACCAACTCGACGGCACTTAACAACAATGACAACAGCTACTATGAAAGGATTGGAGGAAGACTCATTAACAACCTGCGATATGCAGATGATACAACCTTGATCGCTGAAAGTGAAGAGGACTTGAAACATTTACTTAT
>NW_006408596.1:7535499-7544756 GCF_000296735.1 Chrysochloris asiatica
CCATCAAGTTGTTTCTGACCTATGATGAGTCTGTATAGGGTTTCTGAGGAGCGACTGATGGGGTTGAACCGTTAACTGTGCGGTTAGTAGTTCAGTGCTTATCCTACAACACCACACCACAGCCTTGGGAACCGTATGAGGCAATCTTATTCTGTTTTTTAGGGCTGTGATGAGTCAGAATTGGCTTGATGGCAATTGGTACTGATTTATTAACCATGTTATTTGGAGAAATGTTTATTCATCATTTGTCTATTTTCAGATTGTGTTATTTATTGAATTCTAATAGTTCTCTCTATATTTTGAAAACAAATCTATTATCAGATGCATATTTACAAGGCTTTCTCCTAGCCTTTGGGTCTCTGAATAGATCTTACAAAGTATGTTCACATCTCTTTGTCTCTTAACTAGGCGCTTAGGCTCAGAGAGGCTCAAAGATGTATGTAGAACTCGCAGTAGTACATTCGTGAATTCATAAACTTTTACTGGGGGCCTACAAGGTGAATTATTGGCAGGCGAGAAAGCAGTGGGAACAGTTTGATTTCCGTTTGACCTTCAAATCTCTGGTTCACAGAGCATCATTATTGAGAGGAGGGAGAGGAAGGAAAAAGTAGAGAAAATGGGAAAAGAAAGTGGAGTTAGAGGTCAAGCCTTTATGCCTCTTGCTTGTGTAGACTCTTGGGAATTTCCCTTTTTCATAAAACTCATCTTGAGGTTCAAAATAGGAAAAGAGTAAGAATAGCATTTATTTTCAGGTTCAGTCCTTATTTAGGCTGAGTGTAGCTCGTACTTCTGGTTTCCTTCTCTGACCATCACTGTCTTTTGGTCAAAGAACAAGGGCTGGAGCTGGAAGGCCCATTCCAAGGTCTGTAGGTGACTTTGCATCGAAGTCGGTATGACAATGGGGTCCTCTCTCAGGGGCTGACATGCCTTAACAAGGGCTGATGGATGAAGCCAGACTGTCAGTTTATTCCCACTCATAGCGACCCTGTATAGGGTTTCCAAGCAGCAGCTGGTGAGTTTGAATTACAGACTTTGTCATTCAAACCTTGAAGTCACATGCTTATCCTACAGCACCACACCAGAGCTAGTAGTAAATCCGCTCTATCTAGGCATGTGGTTCCTGATAATGGCTGCACATAGTAATTACCTGGGCAGCTTTTTAAATTCCCAGCACACAGATTTCTTTCCAAAACAATGAAATATAGATCTCTTGGGATAGGGCTTTGGGATCAGTAAATTATAAAAATCACCAGGTGATTCCAATGTGCGCCCAAAGTTGAGAACCACTGCTCCAGGACTATAGAAGCCAAATTATAGCTAGTTGACCATCATGAATTCAATATGTATTTATAAAGCAGCATGATGGTGTAATGTCTCAATGCTTGGCTGCTAACAAAAAGGTCAGCTGTTTGACTCTACTGGTGAGTCTGTAGAAGACAAGACCAGGTAATCTGCACCCATAGAGATTGTTGTTGTTGTTGTTAAGTACCATGGAGTCAGTTCTGACTCTTAGTGACCCTGCACAGGGTTTCTGAGGCTGCAAATCTTTATGGGAGCAGAAAGCCTCATCTTTCTCCCATGAAACAACAGGTAGTTTCGAACTGCCGATCTTGGGGTTAGCAGCCTGATTTGTAAGCGCTACGCTACCAGAGCTCCACAGAGATTACAGTCTAGGAAACCTTATGGAGCCATTTTACTCTGTTCTATAGGATCTCTATGAATTGGGATTGACTCCACAGCACACAACGTTACCTGCTGGAACACCCTGGGGGTTGCAAGTGGTTAATGTATTAAGCTACAAACCAAAAGTTTGCAGGCTCAGGTTTACCCAGAGGTGCCTTGGGAGAAAGAGCTGGAGAGCTACTTCCAAATCATCATGCACTGATAACTCTATAGAGCATGATTTTCCTCAGACACACATACTGTTGCAGTGAATTGAACTCAATGGCAAATTTGTTATTTTTACATGTTAGATGACAGAATAAGCATAAGAGATCAGTAGTTTGGTGGTTATAATATGGGCCTCAGTAAACTCCTTGGTGGTGGTGTTGTTAAGTGCTGTTGAGTTGGTACTGACTCATAGTGACCCCGTGTAGGGTTTCCGAGGAGCAGCTGGTGAGCTTGAACTGCTGTCCTTGAGGTTCAAAACGACTCTGCAGTTCAGTGCATGAACCCACAGCACTACACCAGGACTCCTTAGACATAATCAAACACTTTGATGGAGTGAGTTATTGAACCTGAGGTTCAAGACTATAGTCTTGGGGTTACCATAGTCAATTGGCATAACGTAGTCCACAAAGACATTGCTCTACAGCCTACTTTGGTGAGCAGTGACTGGGGTCTTAAACGCTCATGAGCAGCCATCTAAGGTGCAACTATTGGTCTCTCCCTGTCTGGAGGAAAGAACAGTGATGAAAATCAAAGATGCACAGAAACAATTAGCCCAGTGAACTAACGGCCAATTGGAAAACAGTCTCCACAACACTGAGACCAGAAAAACTAGATGGTGTCTGGCTACCACTATCAACCACTCTGAAAGGGAGCCCATTAGAAGGTCCTCTTTAGAGTGGGAGAAAACGTGTAACAAAACTCAAAATTACAAAAGAAGACCCGGCTAGGTCACCCTTCAGGTCTGGAACTGAACTTATCAGCCAAGTAATAGACAGGTATACAGGGGAGACGGCAACATTAGTGAAACACGCACACCACGGGATCATCAACCATTTGAAATCAAAAGGGCAGCATTTATATAAAGACAAAGTTCAGAAAGTTTGGGAAAGGGGGGAATGCAAACAAGAAACACAGTTGGGAAGTAGGATAGGTGATGTATTGGGATTGTAATCAGTGAGATGAAAGAAAATGTGTATGATCTGTTGAATAGAAAACTGATGATCATCTTTATAAACCTTTACCCAATTCACAATAAAAAGTTAAAAATAAAAAAAAAGAGGGGCCAGGGGCTCAGAGTAAAGACTTCACTCCAGGTCCTGGCTTCACCGTTTACTAGTTGTGTGACTTAACTTTATGCTTAAATGTCACTACTGGAGTCCTAGTGTAACACTAGTGAACCGCAGGGATGGTGGTTCAAATCCATCTGCCGCTCCTTGGAAACCCCATATAGGGCTGTGTTAGAATCAGCTTGATGGCACTTAACAACAACAATCATGTGTATCTCGTTGGCTTTTTGGAGAATTATGTCAGAAAATGCACTGTTTCTTTCCCAAATTTCAAAAAATTTATGTCACTATACTGGTATATCATTTATCCTGAATATTTACCTCACTGGCTCATTTTTTCTTCATAAAAATCTCCTTTAGTCTCACACCAAGTGGTACCTAGAAGACACCTGACTTAGCAGACAAGCTATAGTTTTTCCTGACATACAATTCATAGTATAATTTTCCCCCCTGATTTTTTATTGTGAATTGAGAGAATGTTAACCAACAAAATCATCAGCTTTACTATCAACCAATCATGCGTTCTTTTTGTCTCAGTGATTACCCTTCCTCCCTGTATCAACAGTTATCCTGCTTCTACCCTGTGGCTTCCCTTTTACATCTTATTTTTCACAAATCAACAAAGCAAAGGTATTTCATGTACACATACAAAACAAAAAACATATATTCATTTAAATATCCAACGGGCACATTTTGAAAACCAGCATCCTGCCCACAGGCACACAGCCTTTCTCAGTCCCTGAGCCCAGAGTGCTCATCTGCTCTGTCTCTCTACGTCCCCGCCTCTGCCACCGTCTCTGCTGTTGCTGTTTTTCTGGATAGGATCTCACGTTCCACTCATGCTCTTCCTTCTTGATGGTCCTGGGTTTTTCTGTTCCTGAAATCAAAGAATAACTACTCTCCCCTGTTAGTTATACATCTTCTACAATTCTAGTCATGGCAATCACGATTAATTCGGATAACGGCTTTCACAATTGAATCATAAAATCCAATCAGCATCATCCCCCATCCCATTTCACCAGATCCATCTGGAAAAGAGGAGAACTAGTCAGCGCGGATTCTACCTTATTCGCCTTATTCTGAAATTAAGTCCATTCACAAAAGCTTGTAAGTGACCACTTTGAGCCTTTATAGACCCCCATTTTTAATAGCCAATGTCTAAATTGCCTGTCCCTGTCAACCAAGTGTATCAGAGTATAATTTTGTCATTATTTAGAGAATACTTTATTGTTTCTGTAATCAAACCCATGTAGATACTTAACCTTACATATTTACTACAGTGCATTACCTCTGTACAAATTGAAAAAAAAATTAAGTTTAATGTTTCTAGACCAGTATGGCTTTTAATTTCTGATGATGCCAACTCAACACACAGTATAATTTTTTAAGTCAATGATATTTTTATACCATCTGAAAATGTCTGGCATACCATTGGTGGGGATTCATCTTTGGGAAACAGGTAATACCTGAGCTATGCCTGCCAATTAGAAAGCACTCCATTAATAGTTGTGATTTTCATTATTTACAACTTTTTCTTAGTGTCTTTTGAGTGAACCCTGACTCATGGCAGCCTTTTGTATGACAGACCAAATCTTTGCCCATTCTTGCATTGTAGTCAGTCTCTGATGTTTCAGCCTCTAGTTATTGAATGCCTTCTAACCTAGGGGACTCGTCTCCCAGCACTATATCAGAAAATAGGACTGCCATTGGTTAATTTTGGGAAGTAGATCACCAGGCCTTTCTGCAGCTCCACTGAAACCTGTTTACCGTGGGTGATCCTGCTGCTATTTGAAGTATCAGTGGCATAGATTCCAGCAAAGTGCAAGCCACCACAGTATGACAAACTTGACAGACAGGTGGTGGGCTTAGAAGTTACCTGTAACTAAAATAGCTTGAGGCATTCTTCCCTGCTAATGGAATCAGAATAGCTTTCATCTCTTTATATCTAGAACGGAAGTGTCTCAGATTCTTTTTCTGTCCTTTTGGGGTAGGGTGTGTATATTCTTAGTGTTATGCTAATTTGAGAGTTGGATTCATTCCTATTTCTTTAAGGTATCTTAGCATATTGCTGCCTGTGCTACTATCTTCCATCTGACCACTGAAAAGGTGATCACATTTCTTTTCTTTCCAAATTTGGGGGCGGGGTATTTGCTGTCACACAGCTCCTTCCCTCCTATGGGATTCCAAAGCCCATTGCACCTTCCTCTCCTCCAGGAACCAATCACAGTGTTCCATAAATGTTTGCTCCATTTCCCCATCTGATTTGACTTTTTGTGACAGACAAGGAGGGTTACTCATTCTTTGTACCCCCAGTGCCTGGCACAACAAATGTTTGTTGAGTGAATGACTGATTAAATGCAAGAACATCCTAAAATCTTTAATTATGACTCAGTTATGATGATGTTTTTCCAGAATACCTTTCACAGTCATCATCATGGATTCATGTTCTGTAAGAGACTGGTCACTGCTTCATGATGTGCAAGAACAAAGAAGGTCTTAGGTTTCTTGTTAATTCTGTTCAAATGGCATTTTGTTTTATTTTATTGGCAGCTTTTATCCTTTCAGTATTCACACATCCACTGTTGGAAACTCTCGTTTCCCATAAGCTTCCTGTGCTGTTACTATACCTGAAAGAAAGTTGGTAGAGATGTGGTTTACGCTCTGCAGTTCTGTACTCATTTTATCCATTGTTTAGATCCAGTCTTGTCCCACTAAGAATATGTTCTTGTGTTTAAGTGCCCACAGCTCCACACCAGGACTCCATCTATCCATCATTCAGGTAGGGACCCGAAAAGCACAGAAAGTATCCCTCACCCCCTAAAAAGTATGTTGTTGTTGTCGTTAAGTACCGTGGAGTTGGTTCCGACTCATAGTGACCCTGCACAGGGTTTCCGAGGCTGTAAATCTTTACGGGAGCAGAACGCCTCATCTTTCTCCCGTGGAACAGCTGGTAGTTTCGAACTGCTGACCTTGAGGCTGGCAGCCCGACTCGTAACCACTACGCTACCAGAGCTCCTTTTAAAATGCCTATATATATATATAATACATAGATAGTTAAATAATTAGAAAACAAGCATCCATATTCTCACTACTGAAGTTAAGAAATAGAACAGAAAAGCACACAGAAAAGCCCCACTCCAACCCCAGGTAAACACTTCCCTGATGTTTTCTTTACAGTTTCACCACCTGTACGTACAACCCTAAACAACATCATCTTGTTTTGTCTGCTTTTGAAGTTTCAGTTAGTGGAAGAATCATACCTCATTCTGTTGTCTTGCTGCTTTCACTCAGCATTGTTTTGAGACTCATTATGTCGTTGTATTTAGCTACAGTTCATTACATTTCACTACTGAATGAATATACTGCAATTTAACAATTTATCCTTTTGGCTGCTGATGGACATTTCAGTTCTTCCAGTTTTGTACCATTTCTCCTGTAATACTATTTATACATCTGTGCTTAGGTCACCTGGTGTACATAATTAGGAGTTTCTCCAGGGTGTATACTCAGGAGTGAATCACAGACTGTGTGTTGTCTTCCACATTTGCAAACACAGCGAATCTCCACCTTACCATAAGATTCCAGTTATGGTCAGTTTGTTCCCTGTACATCTTATTGTTAGTAATATGTACTACATAAGATTTACAGTACACAGTTGTTGATTTTGTCATTCTCACATGCTCACTTACAGATGTTCAGTGTTGTGATTTACAGGGAAGGGATTAGTTGAATTTTTTTCTTAAACTGAATCAGGATCTCCAGTTGCTTGAAAACATGGACCCCGTCAGCTTTGCTGAAATCAGTGGGCAGATTTGGGAAACAGTGAGATGTTACCATGAAATAGTTGAAGAAAAAAAAAAAAAAAAAGGAAAGGAAAAGGACCATGGGAACATCTCTCGCAAGTTTTCTGACTAGAAACAAAATTCCTGTTCCTGAGGATATCCAGATGATCAGAACCTTCCACAAGTGAAGTTATTACTGCCCTTGACAAAATTGCCAGTGTTGCTCAATTCTTCTTCATCATCAGAGTAAATCTTTATTATTTGTGTATTCTTTTTTTAATGTACAAAGGGTCTTCAAAAAGTTCATGGAAAATGTGTATTATGAAAAATTTATGCATAGATTTCAATTTTTTTGTGTGTGCCAAAATAAACTTGTACTGGTGTGGCGCTCTAGGATAATCACTTGACCTCAAGGTCGGTTTGGACTGCAAAGTAGGTGGTTCAGACTCACCAGCCGCTGTTTGGAAACCCTATACAGAGTCGCTGTGAGTCAGAACCAATTCTATAGTGCTTAACAAGAACAACTTGTTATAACATGTCTGAACAGAATCTAATCTGAGGCACTTCTAAGAAGGGTACCATCAGTTTGAAAAGGACCCCCTTTCAAAGCAGCATAAATTCTTTTAAAATGGAAGGAAGAACAAATATAAAATTTATAGTGACACTTTGGTAGAAGAACGGTGAAGTCAATGATGACAAAACATTTATGTGGACAGTACGCCTATAGTAATTATCAGTTTGCAAGTGACTAACTCATTTTAAGAAGGGACTAGTCCTGGTGTAGTGCTATAGGATAAAGAACTAGACTGCAAGGCCAGTTTGAACCACAAGGTCGGCAGTTCAAAATCACCAGCCACTCCTTGGAAGCCCTATACAGGGTCACGATGAGTCTGAACCGAGTCGACATCATTCAACAACAACAACATACTATGTTGAAGATGAAGTCTGAGGCAACAGACCATCCACGTCAATTGGCAAGGAAACAATTTTGTTCATGTCCTAATTGAAGAGAACCAATGATTAACAGCAGAAACAATAGCCAACACCCTAGACTGGGTCAGCGTCCACAGTTTTGAGTGAAAGATATAAGTTGTGCATACTTTCTCCTCAATAGGTGCCAAAGCTATTTCAGTCAGATCAGCTGTAGACAGGCACAGAGCTTTCAGTGGAAATTTTAAACAAGTGGGATCAAGATCCTGAAGCATTTCTTAGAAGAATTATAACAGTAGTTGAAACCTGGCTTTACCAGTACAATCCTGAAGACAAAGCACCATCAAAACAATGGCTGCCTGGAATTAGGGTGGTCCAGTTAAAATGAAAGTAGACCAGTAAAGAGCAAAGGTCACGACAACAGATTTTAGGATCCTCAAGGCATTTTGCTATTTCTGGAGGATCAAATTACGGTGACATGCCTATTATGAGAGTGTTTTTAAAAAGGTAGCCAAAGCTTTAGCAGAAAACACCCAGGCAGGACAGCTTCACCAGAGAGCCCTTTTCACCACCACACAGCTCCTGCTCATTCCTCTCATTAAACAAGGCTGATTTTGCAGAACTTTCTATGGGAAATCATTCGCCATCCACCCGACAGTCCTCATTTGGCTCCTTCGGACTTCATTTTGTTTCCTAATCTCAAAATCTTTAAAGAGCGCTCATTTTTTCTGCAGTTTTTCATGTAGAAACCACTGTACTGATGTCGTTAAATGCCCAGGACTCTCAGTGCTTTAGGGACGGACTAAATGACAGGTATAATTATTTATAAAATGTCTTAACCTTGGTGGAGGTATATTGAAAAATGAAATGTGTCTCTATGGTTTTTATTTTTATCTTTTAATTTAGGCTTTTCCACAGACTTTTTGATAGCCCCTAGTAAAGCATGTATTAAAATATACCTGTAAGATTATATGTAATGTTTTTAACACTAAAGACAAATATTAGGTTTATAAAGATACTACTAATAAAAGGTAGCGATAAGGAAAACATCCCCCCCCAAAAAAAAAAATAAGTTTTGACTTGAGTCAGAACCTTCTTATGATGTTGTTGTGACCAGAATCCTAATCAAGGATTACTTATAGTGCCAGACTGTGTTTTGAAGAAACTACATGAATTTATACTGCCATCAGATCTTCTCTTCACCCCCACCCCCATTCTGAGTGTATGTGTCATTGTGTCTCCTTGTGGTTTTAATTTTCTTATTTCCGGATTACTAATGATTGCTGAATAGCAGAGAAACACTGTCAGATATAGTGCCGGATAATGAGCCCTTCAGGTGGGAAGGCACTCAAATGCAACTGCCTGCTCAAAGTAGAGCTGACGCCCGTGATGATGCAAAGGGAGTAAAGCCCGTGGGACCTTCATTGCTGATGGGTCACAACTAAAAATGAAGAAAAACAGCTGTAAACATCCATTCATAATAAGAACAGGGAATGTACGAAGTATAAATCTGGGAAAATTGGAAGTTGTCAAAAATGAAATGGAACACATAAAACATTGATATCTTAGGCATTAGTGAGCTGAAATG
>NW_006408596.1:7546496-7566536 GCF_000296735.1 Chrysochloris asiatica
GCAAAGGCTTTCAATTGTGTGGATCATGACAAGCTATGGACAACATTGCGAAATATGAGTATTCCGGAACACTTAATTGTTCTCATGAGGAATCTGTACCTGGACCTAGAAGCATTTGTTCGAACATAATATGGGAACACTGAATGATTTAAAATTTAAAAAGATGTGCGACAAGGTTGTATTCTTTCACTATACTTATTCAACCTGTATGCTGAGCAAATAATCCGAGAAGATGGGTTCTTTGAAGAAAAACGTGGCATCAGGATTGGAGGAAGACTCATTAACAACCTGTGATTTGCAGATGATACAACCTTGCATGCTGAAAAAGAAGAGGACTTGAAACATTTACCGATGAAGATCAAAGAGCATGGTTTTCGGTATGGATTACATCTCAATGTAAAGAAAACAAAAATCCTCACCACTGGCCCAATAAAAAACATTTTTTATCAACGGAGAAAAGATTGAAGTTGTCAAGAACTTCATTCTTGGATCAACTATTAACACTAATGGAAGCAGCAGTCAAGAAATCAAACAACATATTGCATTAGTCAAATCTGCTGCAGAAGACCTTTTTAAAGTGTTGAAGAGCAAAGATGTCAGCTTGAGGACCAAGGTGCACCTGGCCCAAGCCATGGTATTTTCAGTAACCTCATATGCATGCGAAAGCTGGACAATGAATAAGGAAGACCATAGAAGAATTGATGCTTTTGAGTTATGGTGTTAGAGGAGAATATTAAAAGTACCGTGGGCTTCCAAAAGAACCAATAGATCTCTGTTTTGGAAGAAGTGCAACCAAAGTGCTCCTTAGAGGCCAAGATGGCCAAACTTCGTCTCTCATACTTAGGACATATTGTCAGGATGGACCGGTTGCTGGAGAAGGATATCATGTTTGTTAAGGTGGATGGTCAGAGAAAAAGATGAAGACCCCCAATGAGGTGGATTGGCCAAGTGGCAGCATCGATGGACTCAGCGTGGCAACAGTAGTGAGGTTGGCCCAGGATTAGGCAGTGTTTCGTTTTGCTGTGCATAAGGTTGCTATGGGTCAGTACAGACTTGATGGCACGTAACAACAACAATGATTTCTGGAAACAAAGAGGACTTAAAATACTTATTGATGAAAATCAGAGACTACAGCCTTTAGTATGGATTGTATCTCAATGTAAAGAAAACTAGAATCTCATAACTGGGCCTACAAATAACACCATGAACAACAGAGACACCACCACTTCTCTGTCAGTTTGTCGTACTGTGGTGACTTATGTGTTACTGGAAGCTATGCCACCAGTATTTTAAACACCAGCAGGGTAACTCATGGTGGACAGGTTTCAGCTGAGCTTCCAATCAACACTCATGAAAACTGCAATCAAGAAATCAAATGGTGTATTGTACTAGGCAAATCTGCTGCACAAGACCTCTTTAAAGTTTCAAGAGCAAAGATATCAATGTGAGGACTAAGGTGCACCTGACCCAAGCCATGGTATTTCATCTTTCACACTTTGGACTTGTTTTCAAGAGGGATCAGTCCCTGGAGAAGGACATCATGCTTGGTAGGATGTCAGTGAAAAAGAGGAAGACCCCAATGAGAGATGGAGTGATACAGTGGTAGCAGTAAAAGATACACGTGTAACAATTGTGAGAATGGCTCAGGACTTGACTGTGTTTCCTTCTCTTGTCCATAGGGTCAGTATGAGTTGGAACTGACTTGAAGGCACCTAACAATGACAACAAATGGAGAAAAGACTGAAGTTGTCAAAGACTTCAGTTTGTTGGATATAAAATCAACACTCTTGGAAGCAACAGTCAAGAAACCAGAGATGTATTGTTTATTGCATTAAACAAATCTGCTGCAAAACACCTCTTTAAAATGTTAATGAGCAAAAAGATTAGTTAGAGGACTAACGTGCACCTGACCCAAGCCAGGATATTTTCAGTCTCCTCTTGTGCATGTGAAAGTTAAACAATGAATAAGTAAAACCATAGAAGAACTGATGCATTTGAGTTATGGTGTTGGAGAAGAATATTAAAGATAGTATGGACTGCCAGAAGAACAAACAAATCTGTCTTGGAAGAAGTAAAACCACAATGCTCCTCATTAGTCAAGATGCAAGACATGAATCTCATACTTCGGACATACTTTTAGGAGGGGCCAATCCCTGGAGAAAGACATTATGTTTGGCAAAGTGGAGGGTCAGCGAAAAAAACCGAAGTCCCTCAATGAGATGGATTGACACAGCGGCAGGAGCAATGGGCAGAAATGTAACAACAATTTTAAGGACAGTGCAGGACAGGACAGTGTTTCCTTCTGTTGTACATAAGTTGTTATGAGTCAGAACCAACAGTAAAAAGTGCAATACCTTTTCATATGTTTTTTGAATTTGATTTTTTTTTTTTCCAGCAAATTGTTTGCTTAAATCTCACACTTTTTTTTTCTTAAACAAATTCTTTTTTTAGGTGGGCTCAATGACTGTTAGCATCTCAGTGAAGAACAAATCAGCCCGAAGATGTGGTAACCTGGGCAGGTCTAAGTTCGGGTTTAAACCGTTTGTTGCCTCACTTGTGGCAGAAAACCACTTGTTATCCCAACCCCAGGTACTTTAACTTTAGCTGGGGTTTCAGACTAGGCAAATAGTCCTGGCTGTTTTTCTCTTCGCGGATGACCATGAAAACAGAGACAGATCCCCGGAGACTTTCCCAGCGACTCAGAAGACCTAAACAAACGCATGCCCAAAGTGCGTCTGGCTCAACCGCCTATTTCAAACTTCCAAGCCCAGCCCTCGTGGGTTTGCCCTTCCCTTTATTCTATTGGTCACAAACCAAAAAAAAAAAGGGTAATTTGATTGGTTTTTCCTTTCACTTCCTCCTGTACTTTTAAGAACTTGGGGGTGGGGTATGGCTGTCTATCATAGGTTCAGCCCTCTGATTGGTCCACACGCGGAAAGGCCTCGCCCACACCGTTCCGGGATTCAAACGCGGCGGCGGGAGGCGCGGGGCCGAGCAGTGCGCGGACTCTTTGGGTTCGCTGAGCGTGAGTGTTATCTCATCTTTCCTTAGGTTGCGAGGCTGTCTCGCACCCACCAGTCCAGACCTTACGGCCATATTACACTCCTAGGACTGCCGGGAGGCGCGTGCCCACCGTCCCTGTTAGCCGAGACTCAGGCCGGGTGGTGTCTGAACTGGGTGGGGTTGTATGTGTCCTCTGCTTCCTGTCAGCGTTACCTGCTTTCGCTCTGGTGGAGTCCACAGCCCCTTATCTGTGTGACTTGGGGGAGTCCTGGAGTGTTGCTATTGGATCAGCACCATAAGGTCGGCGATTCAAACCCACCAGCTGCTCCTATGAGTAGGAACTGACTCGATAGCATTTTACAACCTTTACCCCTGTGTACTTCACTGCCTGGACACCTCGATGCTCGCCTCATCTCTGTGTCCTTAGTTCCCCTGTTATTGTTAGGACCTCTCTGTCTCGCCTGCCAGGGGTGCAAGGTTTGCTGTTCACCTCCTTCAGATCTTCGCTCCATTATTACCTTCTCAGTCTGACGACACTTAGAAGTTGTACCTTCTTCTCATGCCCTTACCTTGCTCTATTTTATTTTATTTTTACATCACAGCACTTACTGCCTTCCAACATAGCATGTAAATTGGTTATTTCAGTCATTCATTCAATTTGTTTATTATTGTTGTTTAGTGCCGTCGATTCGATTACGACCCATAGCGACCCTGTGTAGGGTTACCAAGGAGCAGCTGCTGAGTTTGAACCAACGACCTTGCGGTTCAAACGGCTTTGCAGTCTGGCGCATTAACCCACAGCGCCACACCAGGACTCAATTTGTTTATTAGTACTTACTAAGTGTTACGCTGTGTGTGGCTTCCCTGCCCATGGAACGGAGGCAGATGGTAAGGTGGTTTTGTTACAGTGAGTTAAACTCCTTTTTTAGCCAACATCCCCAGACTGAGCCTCCTGAGCTTTGGGCAGTGTCCGATTTTCAACACCTTGCCCTTGAATTCTTGTCAGGGAGTAGGGTTCCTCAAGCCCTTCCTTCCTGATTCAAACAGCTGGTGCCTTTGAGATTGTCACCGACCGCCTGCTTTTCCCCATCTCTCTTCAACACCAGTGTGGAGATGCTGAAATTCAAGTATGGATCGCGGAGTCAGCTGGACGCTGGTGCTGCTGAGCCCATTACCAGCCGGGCCTCTAGGCTGAATCTCTTCTTCCAGGTAATCACACTGCCACCTCTGCTCACCTGTGTTCGTTTCCTGAGCAGTTCTTGCCACTTGCCTTTGCTTGAGGCTAGTATTCTAGGAGAAGGAAAAAAAAGTTCTAGGAGAAGTCCTATTTGGTGTTTCCTGTATGATCTTACTTCTTTTTCCTTTTAGATTTTTAAAAACAAAGATATGATCATTGCACACACCTGTGCCACCCACATCTCTCTCAAGATACAGAACACTTCTATCACTTGGAAAGTTTCATTCGAATTTTAAAACTTAAGGCCATAGGACTATTTCCAAGTAGGCTTCTAGTTAATCTGCTTCTAGTATAGCTGGAACGCTGTTGAAGTTAAATTCTTTTTTTAAAGTATACATTCACAAGTTAGGGGAAAGTATACATAGCGGTCTCAGTAATGGAATCCTAGGGAGCAATTCTGTACGCTACCCTATAGGACCGCTGTGGGTTAGAATCAGATTGGTGGCATTGGACTTGGTTTGGGTTTATTGTTAATACTAAGTCGATCTGGTCTGGTGCTGTGAAATGATGCACTGGAATGAAAAGTAGGTTTGAACCACAAGGTTGGCAGTTCAGATTCAGTAGCTCCCATACAGGGTTGCTCTGAGTTGGAACTGACTCGAGGACACTTAGCAACAACAAGTAAAAATACAGTATTGTTGTCAAGTACCAATGAGTTGGTTCTGACTCAGCAACCCTGTATAGGTTTTCCAAGGAGCAGCTGCTGGCTTTGAATAACCAACCTTGTTGTTCGCAATCCAGTGCTGATCCAATAGCCCCACACCAGGAATTCAGAAATAGTATTAGTTACAGTGATAATAAAGTTCTGTTTAATTAATGCTTTTTATTTGTATGTTAAATGCTGTCCAGTTGATTCTGACTCATAGCGACCCTGGATGGGATTTCTGAGGAGTGGCTGTCGGGGTCTGAGCCTCAGACCTTGCAGTTAGCAATCCAGTGTTTATCCTACAGTGCCACACCGGAACTTCATATACTTAGTATTAACTATATTTAGGAAAGTATTTGTGGCACTGTAGAATAAGCACTGGACTGTTAACCACAAGGTTGGTGGTTCAAACCCACTAGCAGCTCCTCAAAAACTCTATACAGGGTCAGTATGAGTCAGAACCAGTGTGACAGCACATAACAACAACAACCTATAAATAATAATACATTTTTGACAAGCTGTTTTTCAAAATACTGTTATTGGGGAATATTCAAGTAGATTGTAGTGGGATCAGGTTGAAAAGCTTTGGTTGTTCTCTGGGGACCATTTCTATCAGAGGTCCTCATGACACATTCTTCAGTCTGTGTCTGATCTTAGCTGCCTGGAGTCACCTTTCGACCCTTTTGCCATTTCCCTCAAAAAAGACTCCATTTTATTACAAAACAGTTGCTCATTGCTACCATTTGTCATGTGAGTATACGGGCAGACCTTGCAGGCACTGTGGATTCAGTTCCAAACTGCTTCAGTGAAGCGAATGCCACAATAAAGTGTGCAGCACAGACTTTGGTTTCCCAGTGCTTGTGAAAGTTATGTTTATGCTATGCTGTAGTTTGTTAGATTTAGGGAAAAATCGGAAAAATTATGAGAATTAGAATGTGACACAGAAATATTAAATGAGCACAGGCTGTTAGTCAAACGGCACTGATAACGCCTGCTTGGCACAGGGTTGCCACAAACTTTCCCTTGGTCAAAAATGTAGTAGCTGCAAAGTGAAGCACAATGAAACAAGGTGCGTCTGCGGTATGCAGAGTAAGTAATAGTCACTGAAGGCTGCCATTGCCCAGGAGTAAACACAGACATACTCCTCTGGGTCATCTTGATTCAGCGTCATAACAAGGTAGGGATGCACTATTCTCATTTACTCTTTAAATAGGAGTCTGAGGTATAGAGCCAGGCAAGCCTGGGTCTGCAACCCCGGGACCACACTGTCAGCGTATGTCAGTGTTTATTAAGTGTGTCTTCTAATCACTTGTCATTACAGCCACAGTGATTGGGGAAAAATCCACAATTCTTTTTTATTTTGGGTTCTTTGCGTCCTTTCTTAACCTTCTTTCTAGATAATCTGTCTGTTGTTGAAAGTTTGTATACTGAAGTGTCTTGTTAGTATTGCAAAAAAAGTGTCTAATTTTTCCTTCAGCTCTCTTGTTGTTGTTAAGTGCCATCAAGTTGTTTCCGACTCATAGCGACCCTGTATAGGGTTTCCAAGGAACAGCTGGTGAGCTTGAACCACAGACCTTGCAGTTCAAATGACTTTACAGTCTGATGCATTAGCCCGCAGCAACACACCAGGACTCCATAGACCTTGCTTTATGCACTTCGAGGCTGTCCTGTCTCTATGGAGTCCTGGTGTGGTGCTGTAGGATAAGCCCTCAACCTCAAGGTCAGTGTGGTTCAAACTTACCAGCCACTCCTTGGAAATCCTATGCAGGGTCTCTGAGTCAGAACTGACTCGACAGCACTTTACAACAACAAAAACAATTACTGTCCCTGTGAGTCAGAACTGATTCTACGGCACTTTAACAGGGTGTGCCATGGTGTCAGTTCTGATGCTTAGTGACCCTGTATAAGGTTTTTGAAGCTGCAAATCTTTATGGGAGCAGAAAGCCTCATCTTTGCTTCTGTGGAGTGGCTGGTAGTAGCTCTGTAACCCACTATGTTACCAGGGCTCCTACTATTAGGTATTTAGACATTTTTGATTGTTATATACTCATAGCTTGACCCGATTCTTACCAACTCTGTGTAGGAAGGATTTCTGAGAGTGGCTGGTGGGTTCGAACTGTCGATCTTGCAGTCAATTCTGCCCCTTGAAAGATTGGGTTTCTACGCATTGTGTATGCTGCCTTGTTGCCATCAGCTTCTGGTGGGGGTCCGTCAGTGCTTCTCCACATGGTCTCACTCCATGAGCTTTTCCATCACACAGTAGTCAAGCGCACGGTTGTAAAGTTTTTCTATAAATAGTAAATATTGTAGACTCTCTGGACCATATGGTCTCTGTTGCAGCTACTCAGCTCTGCCATGGTAGCGTCAGGTTAGCTGGAGGTAACATGTAAGTGAATGAGTGTGGGTGGCTGTATTCTAATAAAACTTCTTTTATGAAAACAGGTGCTGGGCCTGAAATGGGCCACGGGTTGGCTATAGTTTGCTGACCTTTGCTGTAACCCAAGCTTCTGTATATGGTATCTGGTCTCCCAAAAGAGCAAAGCAGAAGCTGCCCAATTTCTTAAGGGTTTCATCCTGAACTGGCGTATTGTTACTTGCGTCACATTCTGTTGGTTGGAGTGAGTCACAAGGACATGTAGATTCAAGGGAAAGGGACATAGGCCAGTTTTGGATGAAAGGAATGACATATGCGTACAAGGGATTGAAGAATAGTTTGTGGCTGTCTATGCACACAGGCCTTAGGAACCATTGCCCTATGCCACGGGTTGCAAACTCTTGTCTTTGAAGACTAGGCAGTGATTATGTTGTTGTTAAATGCCAGCGAGTCAGTTCTGACTTATAGTGACCCTGGATAGGGTTTCCGAGGAGCAGCTGGTGGGTTTGAACTGCTGACCTTGTGGTTTGCAGTTCAGTACTGCTGCTACAGCAACATACTAACTGAGTCAGAGGGGCCAGATGGAAGACTGGGAGTCAGATTTATGATGACGTGCAGAACACACTTGCTACCTAGAGGGGGCAGTGTTGCTTGCTGTGTAGGGGCCATTGAGTAGAACTGCCCTGTAGAGTTCTCTAGGCTGTAGCCTTTACTGGAGCAGATCACCAGCACTTCCTCTCCCATGGGTTTGAACTTCGAAGTTGGCAGCGAGCAGTGAACGGTTGCATCACTAGGTTCCAGGCAGGGATATGAACCCAATGTTGTCTAATCCTCCAATTTTTCAAGAAAAGCCAGAAATCCCATTTTTATATGAAATCTCCTGATTTTTAAATCTTGACAAAGAATTCAAATTATAGATAGTTCCCGCCTTGCAATGGGGTTCTATTTGGACAACGCTGTCGTAAGTCATTTCTGAAGTAAATGGAGTACTTTGTTTTTCTTTCGGTTTTCATTATTATTGTCTCTTATTATCTGTACCTTTATAAATTGAATCTTTGAGCATCTGTAAGTAAATGTCTTAGAGTGACAACATTAGTAAATTACATGCTGCAACACTGTATGTAGTAGATATTATTAGTGATGTACAAAAAATTCTTAAATGGATGATTGTTAGAAAAGACCAGGCTTACTGGTCAGAAAGAGTCTGGTAAAACCCTGAGACTATGACTCTTGGTTACCCTTCCGGTCTGGAGCTGCACTCAATTCTTTAGCTCAGTTTTCCACCAAGCTGTAGATAGGTATATAGGGGTACAGCACTAGTGAGGCTGCAGGTACATTATTCACATCATGGAATGGTCAAAAGGGCAGCATGGACTCAAGGACAAAGTTCCAAAGTATGGGGAAAGAAGGAGGAATGGAAACAAGAAAGACAGGGAGGAGATGGGATACAGTGAGGGGAACACAATCAAGATGAAACAAAGTGTATGATTTGCTGAATGTAAAGCTGATGATCTGCTTGGTAAATATTCACTCACTTCATAGTTTAAAAATCCACACACACAAAAACACGTGGTTGCAAGAACACCCACACTTGCAGATAATACCCACTTGACCTGGCTTCAATGGTTGGATGATCAGAATTCAACTAGAAGAAAAGAGGAAAAGAAGAATAAGCTGATACAATTTGATGAACTTGACCTACACCTATGGATGCAGTAGCTCATAAGAAGGAACAGATCTTTACAGTGAAGATCTTTCCCACCCCCTCCATACACAGGGTAGACAGGGATGGGCAACTTGGACATTAACTACCCAAAATGGGAGGCTACAAAGGCAAGAAGTGATTGGCTTATAAGCTTTCAAGAAAGAGCCTAGATCCTGCGGGTGCGGAGGAAGGTAGAATCTCCACTGAGTAGTATCCAGTCTGTCTGGGTGGGGCTGATGAAAGGATATGTGGGGATGGCACTCGTGGCACAATAGTGAATAATTGTTATCAGGACTGACTGTGAGGGTTGGAAATGTAAAGGTAGACATTTTGTAGCAAAAGGAGGGGAGTGATTGACTTTGCAGTCCAGGAGCAGAGGTCCCTGGGACCAACAAGGGAGAAGAGAGGAATGTGGGACCCTACCCAGAGAAGCAGCGATGCCAGAGATGAAGGCAGAGACAATGACGTGGAAAGATTGAGCGGCTGGGGACTCTAGACCCAGAGAGTGAGAGGGGCTGTGTGCTAACGACCAGGGGGCAGGCTTGCAGGGTATACCCTTTGGTTGGTTGATGATGCATGGAGGGGATTGTAACCATGGCGATGAAACGATATATACAATAGGATGAATGTAAGCCTAATGTTCTCCCATGTAAACTATCATATAATTCACAATAAAACATTTAAAATGACAACAACAAAACAGGTGGTTGTTAAGTGTGGTTCTCATAACTGGAACATGTAGGTTGGGGAACTACCTGTCTTGTAGATGCTGCTGGCCGAACCAAACATGGCTGTGGACAGGTGCCAGCTTGCCAGTTTGTAACTGTTCTAGATCCTGAGTGGGTTCTGCTTTATGATAATTGCTACATTTACACTGCTCTAGATTATTTGAATGAATTAAAGGAACTGACATTTCATTAGCAAACTTCTGGGCACATATGAAAGATGTGACAGTTGTTTCCTGGCATGGACACATGAAAGTATGTCATATGCAGCAGAGTCCAGAGTGACTGTTCCCACGAGCCTCCACCTTTTCTTATTAATGGCATGGTTTTGGCGGGTTTCATCCCCAAATGTTGGTGAGAGAAATTCATAGTAATGAAGTCATACTAATGACAACTTCGTGACTGTCATTTGGTGTTGCTTTAAAGATTGAAGCCACAGAATTGTGCTGTTGGCGTGTGTTGTGAGCCGCTACTCGAGCTGGTCTCCTGTAATTTCCTCTCTGTGGATGTTATTGATCAAAGCTTTTCATTATTGACAGTGTCTCCATCTGCTGTTTGCCGTTTTTAGGGGAAACCACCCTTTGTGAGTCAACAGCAGCTGTCTTCTCTTTCCCGGGAAGGGGTGTTAGATGCCCTCTTTGTTCTCTTTGAAGAATGCAACCAGCCTGCTCTGATGAAGATGAAGCATGTGAGCACCTTTGTCCGGAAGTGTAAGTTTAGAACACTGTTTATTGAAATCTACTGCTAGAGAAATCTAGAAAGATGCTGAAGGCAGAATGAATTAGTAGGTGGTGGTGGTGGTGGTATGACACCGAGATGGTTCCGACTCGCAGCAACCCTGTGTGCGTATAGGGTGTTTGAAGCTCTAAACCTTTACGGGAGTAGAAAGTTTCATCTTTTTCCCACGGAGTGGCTGGTAGATTGCATCTACTGACCTTGCACTAAGCTACCCAATTCATAGTCTAGTATGCTGAGAACCCCGACAGACCCAGGTGACTTTCAGGCTCCACCTGTTGTAGTTGGGAGACTGGGTCAGTTGGGGATCAAGCAAACTCAAACTAAAACCCAATGAGAAACCATTTGTCATTGTCTCAGTTCTGACTCCTAGTGGTCCCATAGGACAGAGTAGAACTGCCCCATAGGGCTTCCAAGGCTGTTATCTTTATGGAGAACGATCCCTGGTCACACAGTGGGTTGAGCATTGAGCTGCTAACCACAAGGTCGACGGTTTGAACCCACCAGCTGCTCTGAGGAAGAAGGAAGAGGCTGTCTGCTCCTATAAAGATTTACAGTCTCTGAAACCCTAAGTAGCAGTTTTACCCTTTCCTGTATAGGGTTGCTACGGAGTCCTGGTGTGGCCCTGTTGTATAAACACTGGAATACTAACCACAAGGTTGGCAGTTCAAACCCACCAACCCTATACAGGGTCACAATGAGTTGGAACCAAATTGACAACACTTAACAGTCAGGTTGCTATGCGTTAGAATCAACTCCATAGCAGTGGGTTTAGGTGGTTTTTTTTTTAAATCTTTGTGAAAGCAGATTGCCACCTTTTTGTCAGGTGAAATGGCTGGTGGCTCAGACTGCTGACCTTTGTGAGCAGCCCAGCATTTAACAATTGCCCCCACAGGACTCCTTACCTCAAACAGGCTTAGACAAAAAAAGTGATTTATTGATTCCGGAAATGGAGAAATTCATGATGGATCAGGCTTCAGACATAGTTGTTTACCTGGGTTTAAATGATGTTGTCCTTAGTCCTAATCCATACCCAGGACATAGTAGGCACAGTGCCTATTGTTGTTAGTGGCATCGAATTAGTTCTGGCAAGCCACACTATGTACAACAGAACAAAACGCTGCCCGATCCTGAGCCAGCCTCACAACTGTTGTGTTTGAGCCCATTGTTGCTGCCACTTTGTCAGTCCATCTCCTTGGCTACCTTCCTCTTTCTTACCGACCCCCCACCTTACCAAGCATGAAGCTCTTCTCCAGGGACTGGTCCCTCCTGACAACATGTACAAAGAATGAGAGGCAAAGACTCACCATCCTTGCCTCCAAGGAACATTCTGGCTGTACTTCTTCCGAGGCAGATTTGTATGTTCTTTTTGCAGTTCATGATACTTTCGATACTCTTTTCCAACATCATAATTCAAAGGTATCAGTTCTAGAGTCTTCCTTATTAACGATGCATATGAGGCTGTTGAAAATACCATAGGTTGGGTCAGGTGCGCCTTAGTCTTCAAACTGATATCTTTGTTCTTGGACACTTTAAAGAGGTCTTGTGCAGCAGATTTGCCTAATGCAATATGTCTTTTGATTTATTTACTATTGCTTCCATGAGTGCTTGTGGATCCAATTACAGTGAAGTCTGACAACTTCAATCTCTTCCCCATTTATCATGATGTTATTTATTGGTCCAGTGGTGAGGACTTTTGTTTTCTTTACATTGAGGTGCAATCCGTAGTGAATGCTGGAGTCTTTGATCTTTGTTAGTAAGTATTTCAATTCCTCTTTGATTCTAGTAAGCACAGTTGTATCATATGAGGTTGTTAATGAGCCTTCCTCCAGTCCTGATTCCATGTTCTTCTTCAGGTAATCCAGCTTCTTGGATTACTTACTCACCATACAGATTGAATAAGTATGGTGAAATAATTCAGCCCTGGAGCACACCTATCATAGTTAAAACCATTCAGTATCCCTTTGTTCTGTTCCAGTGACTGCCTCTTGCCTTATATACAGGTTCCTTATGAGCACAGTTAAGTGTTTTGGAATACCCATTTTCCCCAATGTTAGCATTTTTCAATTATATGAAAAAACAAAATTGAAATGTATTTGACATGGCAATATGTGTATATATATACCTAAATATAGGATTTAAAGGATTTAAAGAAGCTCTAGTAACGTAGAGGTTACCAATCGGGCTGCGAACCTTAAGGTCAGAGGTTCGAAACTACCAGCTGCTCCGCAGGAGAAAGATGAGGCTTTCTACTCCCATAAAGATTTACACCCTCGGAAACCCTATACAGGGTCGCTATGGGTCGGAACCGACTCGACGGCACTTAACAACAACAAATAGGATTAAAAAAAAATATTTAAGTTGTGCTGGATGTAATAAGCTATCTTATTATTGTCTGATTCAAAATGATCAATAGCAGTCCATTTCAGCTCAGTAATGCCTAGGATATTGATCGTTATTCATTCTTGACAACTTCCAATTTTCCTAGCGTCTCGCTTTGTACATTCCATTTTCCAGTTGTTAGTGGATGTTTGTAGCTGTCTCTTCTCATATGGAGATGTATTCCATCAGCAAATGAAGGTCCTGAAATCATCAGTCAGCCCAAGTTGTTAAGGTCAGCTTTACTTGGAGGATGCAGCTCTTCCCCTGTCACATTTTCAGTGCCTTCCAACCTGAGGGGCTCATCTTCCAGTACTGTATCAGGCAGTGTTCCAGTGATATTCACCAAGTTTTCACTGGTTAATTCTTCAGAAGTGGTCTGCCTCTCCTTTTTCCTAGTCCGAATCTGGCAGTTCTGCTGAGACCAGTTTAGTATGGGTGACCCTGATGGTTTTAAAAATACTGGTCACATAGTTTCCAGCATCATGGCAACACACAAACCGCTACAGTTCGACAAATGGACAGACAAGTAATGGGACACAGTGTTGAGGACCCATGATACTATTTTAATGAAATTAATTTTAAAATAAGAATAAGTTAATATGATAATCTACTCAGCAATATAGTTGCAAACTATACTTCTTGGTATTGTTTTTTTGAATAGATAGGGTCCATGAAGGTAGAAGTGCCCAGGCTGTATGCATGTCGTATTGCAGCCCTGACTTCACTCTCTTATAGACATTGCTGGACAGGTAGGGAAGTTGGCTGCTGGTACCCTAACTTCATAATCTTTTATCTTACTCCAGTGGTTTTCAAAAGGGGGGTGATTTTACTCAGTAAGGTCATCTGATTGTTACAGTTTCATGGAGTGGTACTGCTAGAATAGTGGCTGGAGACTAGATATGCTCCTAAACATTCTGCGATACACAGGACAAGCGTTATCTGGCTCAAAATGTCAGTAACGTTGAGACTGCAAAACCCTGTCCTATGCAATCTTGCATTTAACCAATCACTCTAAAACTGAGTGGCTCAAAACAGTAATCGTTGTGTGACCTCTCATGATTCTGCAGACTGACTGGGCTCAGTGGGTGGCTCCCACTCCATGTGATGTTGACAAGATTGCAGTCATCTGAGGGCCCCCTGGTGTGGAATATGTACAATGATGGCTCACTTGCTGCAGGTCTGACACCTTGAATGGAAGTCTGAACTTGATTGGGAAGGGACTCCAGGATAGCTGGCCTTTCTCCAGGAAATCTCAGCGTCTCTTGCTCTCCATATGGCTTCTCTATGTGTTTCTATACATCAGGGGTCAGGAAACAGCAGCCTGGGGTGTCTGTCTTATAAATAGTGTTTTAGTGGAATACGGTCACATGCCTTTGTTTACATACTTTCTGTGATTGTTTTGGGACTGTGATGGCAGTCTTGAGTAGTTGCAACAGAGGCCAGCAAAGACGGAAATATCTGCATTCTAGCCCATACAGGAAAACAAGTGTGCTGACCCTGACCGATGTGATCTTTTAGCAGGGTAGTCTAACCACTGATCTATGTGGTCTGTTTTTGCAGGGTAGTTTGCAAAGCACAGGAGTAGCAGTTGCTAAGCCTTGATAAGGCTTAAGCCTAGAAGAGACACTGGATTTCTTTGGCTGGATTCTGTTGTGTGAAGTGAGTCATAGGGCCAACCCACATTCTTTGCGGTAGGAATTCTATAAGGGCATGGATTCTGGGAGGCATAGGTCCTTGGACACCATCTTTTGAGATCGCTTATTACATCCACAGGGTCGCTGTGGGTCGGAACCGACTCGACGGCACTTAACAACAACAACATTACATCAAGCACAACTTAAAACAATTTTTAAAAATCCTGTATTTATTTACATATTTGTATTGCCATGACAAATACATTGTGATTTTTTTCTTTCATTAATTGAAAAATTAATTTGTTTTTGCTCTTGTTGAGAGTACACACAACAGGCCATACACCAATTCGACCATTTCTACACGCACAGTTGAGTGACATTGATTATGTTCTCAGAGATGGGTACCCATTCTCATCTTTTCTGAATTCGTTCTCCTCTGTTAAATAGGCTCACTGCCCACTATGTTTGCTATCAAATCATTCGTTATTATTGTCAGTTTGAGCCAATGTAGATAGATCGTAAAAGAGCATGGTGATCAAGACAGACATCCTTTTCTAGTTTAAACTGTTGTTTGATTTCAGAAGACTTAAGGGGCTATTTTTGGTTTAAGGTTTAAAGATTATCTCAGGGCAGTAGTTTCAAGGATTCACCTAACCACCATGGCTTGAGAAAATCCTGTAAAAAATGTCGATACCCCGAATACTGTCTTGGTTCCTCTTGGTAACTGGTGGGTCTGTATAAACCTTGATGGGGCTCTGGAGGGAGAACTAGGGCAGACCTCCTTAACCCTAGTGAGGTCATTGATGAGTTATCACAAGTGTTTACCCATGAATGCTCAAGAAATCCAATCTATTTATTTTATTGAGAGTAAGGCTTTATTAGTCAATTTTGCAAAATAGGGCTCGAAGCCCAGAAGACAAGATGGGCAGACGTGCCATAAGGCTGTTTTACAAGTGTTTTGGTTTTCTAGCTTGTAAATCCCTCCCTCAGTTTCTCATTGAGGTGAACAATCTTCCCAGACGTCAGTCGCCTCTTTCCTTTTGATGGTTGCATTCTTATTTTTACCATTTTTACTTCTTAAATGGAAAGGAGCTCTGGTAGCATAGTGGTTATGAATCGGGCTGCTAACCTCAAGGTTGGCAGTTCGAAACTACCAGCTGTTCCGCGGGAGAAAGATTAGGCTTTCTGCTCCTGTAAAGATTTGCAGCCTCGGAAACTCTGTGCAGGATCACTATGAGTCAGAACCAACTCTACGGTACTTAACCACTTCTTAAATGGAGTCCTGGTGTGGCGCTGTAGACTAATGCGTCAGACTTTGCTGCAAAGTCTCGTTTGAACTGCAAGGTCAGTGGTTCAGTCTCACCAGCAGCACCTTGGAAACCCTACACAGAGTCTCTATGAGTCTAGATGGCACTTAACAACAACAACAACTTCTTAAATTCTAATTCATCCTGTTTACACACACCCCAGGTGCATGGACTCCTGTTGCTATATCAGCCAACAAGCGGTGCCTCAGTCAAATAGCAACTTCCTGCACCTTTTGTTTCCTGATTTCTGAAGACAAAGCAGTTTGAGATTAATTTGTCACAATTTCATTCCATAAGAATTTGAAATGATTTTCTACATTTCCCCCTTTCTGTGAGGATTCTTCTGTAGCAGTTTTTCTTGAAACACTCAGCAGTGATAACCGAGCACCATCCATTTCACCCATTTCTTCTGGCAAAGGAGGCAGTTGTTCATGGAAGCAGTTAGCTGCATATCCCACATCTCCTCCTATTCCTGACTCTCCTTCTTCTTTTACTCCAGGCAGATAGAGAGCAATTGGACTCTGAATGGCCGCTGCCAGCATATTTTTTATTTCCCATTAACTGTACTTAATGCCAGGAAAGATTCTGATGTTCGTTATGCATTCTTAATTAGTTCTCACTTTCCTCATCTATGAAATGGAGATAATCTGTGGTAAGGCTGTGTGAGAATTGAATGACTTCTTGGCCATCGCAATAACCATGAACCCCAACAACATTGGATGGAATGTAAATCATCCTTAACCTTCAGATGTGCTAGAAGTGTTTGACCACTATTCAGCTCTTGTTTGAATAAGCTCCCATCTTAGTTTCTTGAATATTTAAATTCTCAAGTAAGGGATGGGAGGGCAAGAAAGATGATCTGTTTGCTGAGCTATCCCCAAACACGTTTTTTAGTTTTGAGGCTGCCCACTGTTTACTTCAGAGCTTCTGCATCTTCTGGAATCACTCATTAACCAGGAGGCTAGGGTTAGGGGAATGTAATTGTGTCTTTTTAAACAGAACTCTTCTTCCAGGGAGCTGTTTCAGGCTTTTCAAGTGGCTTCCCAGGGAGTAACGTTGAGAGGCTGATTGAAAAAGGGTGATTACATTAGTTTTTGTTTTTTTTCTTTTTTCAGTTTCTGTTTTGTAGCATAAGCTGTTTCATAGGCAGCAGGGTTCAGCAACTGTTACTACTGCCCAAGTTGTTGGAGTCTGTCTTTGGGATAGAGATTTTTGCCAGGTCTGCTGGAGGAAAGGGGACAGACGGAGCCTCAGGCGGAAATGCCATCAGTTTGGACTGTACAGGAAGGGAACGTTCATACGGGAAGCAGGGAGAGGATTTTTTAAAATCTTGGTTACACTGTTATATTCCCAGTGCCCCAAACAGTGTTGGGGTGCCTGGTAGCTGTTCACACTATTACTGCACTCTGTATTCCAGTTTACACTCCAAACCCTTCGCTTGCGGAAGGCTACGTTAAAGTTTTTCACTGTTAATTCATAAGGTTTTCAGTGGCTAAACATTTGAAAGTAGTCCGCCTCTCCTTCTGAGTCTGTCTTAGTCTGGAAGCTCAGTTGAAATCTGAAGAGGGAGGCCCCGTTGACATGGATTGGCACATTGGCAGCAACAGTGGATTCAAGCACAGCAGCCATTGTGAGGCTGGAACAAGACTAGGTGGTGTTTCCTTCTGTTGTACATAGGGTCACTGTGGGTCGTCACAGATTTGATGGATGGCTCATAACAACAAACGATATAGTGGGAGTCCTAAATCCATTTTGAGTCTTGACATATATATAAATTCAACCTCCAGAGAGTTCGCTGTCACCTTTAACCTGCTATGTAAAAAGTTTTATCCTCAGGCAGAGGACAGACTCACCCTTAGGAACTTGACTGGGCATGCCCTTGATGGAAATTGGGGTGCCAGGGCCACATGATCGTAAGTCATACCCAATTGAGGTGATCTGAGGGCCTCAGAAGCCAATCTTGTAAGCTTGTCTTGTCTGCAGTAGTGCACCTATCCCGTTTGTGGTACCTTTCCCGCTTTTACAGCCCTGCCTGTTGCTATGATGAATCATTCTGCTGCCAGTCATGATTTCTGATGAATTTCTTTTGTGTGCCATCTTTTATAAACAGCATTGTGTCCTTGAATCCTTTTGACACCATTATGGCCTCATGCTGATGGTCTCTCTCATCCTGATGATTTGTTTTTGCTGTATCTTTATCCTATTTAAGACTTAATAAAGGATCTTTATAAAATATATTTGCATTTGGGGTCTTTTTTCCCTCCTAGAACAGCTTGACTACTGACCACAGGTATGGAGGTTGTTTAAGTCCACCCAGGGACATCTCGTGATCTACTACTCAAAACTCAGCAGTTGAAAACCCCATGAATCACAGTTCTACCCACTACAATGGACTACACATGGCATCTCCATGAGTCTAAACTGACTAGGAGGCAACTGGTTTAAAACTGGTTGATACATGTTGTTGTTCTGAAGTGCTCTTGAGTCAGTTCTGACTCATAGCTACCCTATGTAGGTTTTCCAAGGAGTGGCTGCTGGTAATCTTGAACTGTCGACCTTGTGGTTCAAACAGACCCTGCAGTCCAGCGTATTAACCCACAGTGAGTGCCACATCAGGACTCCTTTGGTACATAGTCGGTACTGAATATACCTTTGTTGAGTCAGTAATGACTAAGTAAGCAGAATCACAGAGTGGCTGGATTTGTGCAAGGTTAACCAGCAGGTGTGATATTAGAACCCGTCGAGAGAAGTGTCATAGTTGCAATGTTGAGCTCTTCTTGGCGACTTTAATAGGGTTGGTATAATTCTACCTTCTTGTAGCTACCTCCCCTATAGGCACCAGCTTTTGTATGGTTACAAATTCATGGGCCAATGATAATGAAAGGAGACTAGTGACATACTGGTTGGATGCTCAATGCCAGCCATAAAGCTGACAGTTTGAACCTACCCACAGCTCCATGGGAAGTAGATGGGCTGTTGGCTGACTTTAGAGATTGCAGTCTTGGAAAGCCTGTGAGGCCATTCTGCTCCAGGCTGTAGGGTTGGAATCACCACGATGGCAATGGAGCTTTTTTATTAGCTGTATAACTTGAAAAAAAATTTTTTTTCTGATTGCAAACATAATAATACAAAGCTAAATATAAATGCCCAGCCATCAAAATCTTACTCTCCAGAGATTACTGTTGTCAACAGTTTGGTGCATAATTTTCTAATGTTTTTCTGTGCTTTAAAAAAAAAGTATGTGGAAAATTTCAAATATACCCAAAGATCAAGAGAGTAGTCTAATGAACCTTATTTCTCCTTCAACTAGCTCCAGCAATTGTCGACGCTTTTCCATGCATTATTCTTTTTGAATCTTACACAAAGTGGATCATAAGTGTGTAATGTTTTATCTCTAGTTTTGGTTGCTTAGCAATATATTTGCCCGACTGATATTTATTGAACATGTACAGTGTGCCTGGTTTCAGTTTAGGTACAGCAATAATCGTAATAGACAAAAATTCCTGCCCTCAGAGAATATACATCCTAATGGAGATTGAACGACCTTGTGTTAAAAATGTGCTTAAAGATCTTTCTGCATCTTGTGCATCAGTCTGCCGTACTGTGGTGGCCTGCATGTTGCTGCTATACTGGAAACTATGTATTTCATATGCAGGGTCACCCATGGCAGACAGATTTCAGTCGTGTTTCTAGACTAAGAAGAAAGGCTTACGTCTTAAACATTCCCTGAAAACCTTATGGATCACAGAAGAACATTATCTGACTTACTTGCATTGGACACACCATCAAGATGGAAGGATTCATCATTGTGGGAACATCTCATGTTTGGTGAAATCGAGAGGCAGTGAGGGTAAGGGAGACCCTTGGTGAGAGATGGATTAGCCCAGAAGTTTCAACAATAGCAGCCTGATAACCACAGATGCTGTAGGATCAGGCAATGCTTCGTTCTGTGGTATGCAGGATGGGAGTCAACTTGACAGCTGTCTGCTGTACTCATATAAAAGTTGGACAACGAATAAGGAAGACCGTTGAAGAACTGGTGCATTTGAGTTATAGTGTTAGAGAGGAATATTAAAAGTTTCACTTACTGTAGAAGAACAAACAAAGTAGTGTTGAAAGAAGTGCAGCAGGAATGCTCCTTTGAAGGTAGGATGGTGAGACTTTGTCTCTCATATGTTGGACATATTATCAGAAGGGACCAGTCTCTGGAGAAGGATATCATGCTTGCTAAAGTGGAGGGTCAGTGAAAACAGGGACGTCCCCAACAGGATGGATTGACACAGTGGTAGCAG
>NW_006408596.1:7566636-7568179 GCF_000296735.1 Chrysochloris asiatica
GCCAATGTCTAAGTTGCCCATCCCTATCAACCCTGTGTACAGAGCAGATGGAAATGATCCTGGCTGTAAAGATTCATTCCCTTTTGGTTGGCATTTTAAGCTATTACATCCATAAGTATACGTCAAGTTCATCAAATTGTAGCGATTTACACTTGTTTTCTTTATCACATTTTTTTTTTTTTTTTTTAATCTTCCTCTAGTCGAGTTCTGATCATCCAGTCATTGAAGCTAGGTCAAATGGGTACTGTCTGCAAGTTTGAGGGTTCTTATGCATCTCCCCTCACTTCATATCAGCTGGATGCTTCACTCTCAGCTCTAGCCCTCTGTGGCTATGTCCTTGTCCATGGGCTCAGGAGTCCCCAGGTCTCACCGATACTTTGGGCCAACCAGGTCTCACCATAGTCCATGTCGACAGGGGTCTATGTAATATGGTCAGACTCAGCCCACATCTTCATCGCTGCTTATCCCCCACTTCCACTCACCAGTAGACCAACATGGTCGCCAGCAAGCTTCTATGCCTACTCATGTATTCCTGTTGAGTTTCAGTCTTGGAAGGGGATTTGTCCTGAAGGGACTTGGTTTCTAGCCTTGATGGCTCCCCAGCAAACAACTTGCTTGTTCTGTGGTAGTGAGTCAGGCTGCTGTTTTTATTTTTAAATATTCCTGCTGGTTTTTCTTTCAAGAAGTATCTTCTGTTCCTCTCGCTGTTCCAGGCGGGTCTGCTTATCTTTTCAAGTGGGAATTCCCCACTTGAAAAGGTTCTGCATGGGGATCAGGATTCCACCTAAAGTCTTAGACACTATAAAGGCTCTGTAAGAAGTCTCTTTCACTTGGCAAGTTCTAGCACCCATTTTAGGTATTCCAATCAGTTATAGGCTGAAGACGGGTTTTTACAAGCTTTCTATAATCATGTTTCCAGATACTCCTTTCTATTCCCCTCAAGTGTCTATTTTACAATAGTAGGCAAGGGAAACCAATATTCATAAGACAGCCAAGCATCTTAACATTATTTCCCCTCAGACTATGTCTCAATCCTTGTATCACAGAGTCCTGTTGTTCCAAGGTTGAGCATACATCACTATTTACTTCTGTCACATTTAGCCCATGCAAACCTGCCTAAGTTTTCTCCTCTCTACCTTGTTCTTTCATCCCCCTCCCTCTTCTTGTGTATTGCCCACCCCAACATTTGAACTATGATATGTCTATCCCCTGCCCTCCCTCCTACCCCTGGTAACCAACAAAGATTTTTTTTTTCCTTTTACTATGGATATCTTTTCTTAAGATCTTACAGTAATGGTCTTATGCTATATTTCTCCTTTTGTGACTGACTAATTTCACTCAGCATAATGTCCTCAAGGTTCATCCTTGTTATGTGGTGATTTGCAGCTTCCTTGTTATTTTTCAAGGTAGCATAATATTCTGTTGTGTGGATGTACCACAGTTTGTTTATCCATTCTTCCATTGATGGGCACTTAGGCTGTCTTCATCATTTTACTATTTTGAATAGTGCTGCTATGAACAATTGGTGTGCATATATCTACTC
>NW_006408596.1:7568279-7577927 GCF_000296735.1 Chrysochloris asiatica
CTTATTACTTAGATGGGTATATATTTTGGTATTTTTTATGCTTTCTGAATGCCTCCAGGCAGATGTGATCAGGAAATGAGCTTCCCTTTTCACTTTTCTTCCTGAGAAGTTTCAAGATACCACTGTTGGTCGTTTTGACGTAACTTAGGATTTAATTTTCGACTTGTGTCCTCTTTTGTCTCCTTGTCCCACTCCACAATCTCCGTTCAGTCCTTTTTTCTAGTTGGAAACAGTTCAGTGCCGGCTGTGGCCGTTTGGTTTTAATTGGAAACTGTCTCTTTAAATTTCGGGGAGATCTGTGTGCTTGCATAGTTGAACCCTCCGAGGGTGGGGCTGGGGTGTCCACTAGCTCAGGCACCCCTGTAGTCACCTGAATGGAGGTGCGCAGATAGCAAGGGACCAATGAACAGATACTCAAAGAAAAGAATGTCCACACCTTTATGTCAGCGGTTCTTCCAGGCATCTGTGGCCTCTCCGATCCTTCTGCCACGTGATCTCACCCAAGATGGCGGCTCCTGGAGCAGCCGAGCGTCCCGGACTAGAAAGCAATAGATTTCTAGTTTCTGCCACAAATTCCCCC
Source organism: Chrysochloris asiatica (assembly GCF_000296735.1). Lineage (NCBI taxonomy): Eukaryota > Metazoa > Chordata > Mammalia > Afrosoricida > Chrysochloridae > Chrysochloris > Chrysochloris asiatica. Next base: position 7,568,860 of record NW_006408596.1, read on the forward strand.
AGCTGTAAGCCTTCCAACCTTATAAATATTCCTTTACATGTGGTTCAGAGTTCTGGGACCAGCCTCTGAGCCTGCTTGGTCAGGTATTCTGTATTGTTGGCGGAGCTCCTTTTCTGCACTTCCACCTGATCCGCCATCTTGTTTGTTCCTCCTAAATTTTTTTTTTTAATGTTGTGTTTCAAGTGAAGGTTTACACAGAGTTTTAGGTTCTCATTTCACAGTTACTACACAAATTGTTCATTGATGATGGTTACATTCTTTACAAAGTGTGAACATTCTTAATACTTCTTTTCTGGTGATTTCATTTCTATTCATCTTGTTTCCTAGCGTCTTTTCATTCTCATCTTAGTTTTAAAGTAATTGTTGACCATTTGGTCTCATAGAGATGACTTTTTAGAGGCACACAGTACTCACTGGGAATATTCTTTGTTTTATGAGCTACCATTTGGAGTCCTGATGTGGCGCTGTATGATAAGCACTCAACTGCAAGGTCTTTTTGAGCTGCAAGGTCAGCGGTTCAATCCTTGGAAACCTTTTACAGGGCTATTATAAGTCAGAACTGTCTCGACAGCACTTAACAACGACAACAACAAAATATTATTTAGCTAAAAGGTGACCTTGGGCAGTTTTGTTTTAAGGTTTAAAGAGAATTTCTGGGCCTCAGTCTTGAGAAATCCTCTAACATCAGTGAGTCCCGTAAGTCTGCTTCATTGTTTGTAACTTTGCCGGTAGGTTCCACTTCTTTCTCCCATTCTGTCCTGGACTGTGCCTTCTGTCTATGCTTTTATTAAAACATAATCTTGGTGGTGGTGGCTATGTGTCGTGAAATGGATTCCGACTTATAGTGACCTGCATAGGATTTCCAAGACTGTAAATCTTTACCGGAGCAGAAAGCCTCATCTTTCTCCTGCAGAACCACTGGTTGTTTCCATCTGCTGACCATGAGAATGGCAGCCTGACTTGAAACCACTACGCTACTTAGGCTTGAACTTAGTATCTCACCTATTCACTGGAACATTCCAAAGTCTTTGGATAAAGACATTGAGATTGGGAATGGTGTCTCAGAATTCTGACAGGGTATTATAGCAGTTTTTCCTGTAAAAGAGTTTGTCTGCTTGTCTGGTTTAAATATCTGGTGACCCTAGTGACAGACCTCGATTTATTAAGTTGGACAATTCTGTAAGCAACTTTGGGGCTCAAGGCCTAGTAGAGAATTAAGAGACATTGTCCTTGTGTCTGAGCAGTATGAAGTCAGGTTCATCCCAGAAAGCTATAAGCTGGCATATTTGGGAAACTATAATTCAAAATTCAAAACGCTTGATGTGAAAGCAACTTGGAAGGAGACAGAAAAGGAAGGCAGGGTTTGGCATAGCATTGTCAGGGCACGAGGAAATGATGGGCCCGTTTTCAGTTTTGCTTTGCATGAATTTCTCTATGTGGGCACTGTTGGCTTTGTTTTTTGCAGTGGTCAAAATGAATTCATGGGCATCCAGCTACTACCATTCTTGTTTGCTCCCCAAAGGGACCAAGAGAAGGTGTTTATGAGAGGATTGGAGTCAGAGATATGGTCTGCCGGTGGGAAGACTTAGAATTATGAGGTCTATTATATGTTTTCTTGATTCAAGGGAATTCAGGTCCACCCAGGCAACCAAAAACAGGGTGTTGAGGGGCAATGACAATTAAAATTGCATTGACAATTCATTCAGTGTCCCCCTCAATGAGTGAGTGGGCATGAAGTGGCTTTTCTGTAGTTGGACTCAGCACCTCTCATTGTGTGGACAACTTGGACCCTAGATTGTTAGTTCCTAACTCCGCCTGCTTTCCAGCCACTGAGACGGTGATCAGCACAAGTTCTGGTGGAGATTCCCATCTCCACTGCAACTTCAGAATGGTCTCTTCCTCTTCAATGGGGTGCCTTTCTGAGGGATTCCCCAGAATAGCTTTGATTACATGAATTTCTTGACTACATTTGACATGCAACCCTTTATAAAATGCAGTTCCACGTGAAGTACAGGACTGAGTTTTCGGATAGCCATTGCTATCCCTCTACTTTCTTTTCTTTCTCTTTCTCGCAAATGATTTCTTAAGGTGAAATTTGCATAACTTAAAATTAACAGTTTTAACGTGAACAATCCAGTGGCATTAGTGGCATTCACCATGTGGTACAACCAACCAGTCACCTATCTTTAGTTCCAACACAGGTCCAGCATACTAAAGGATAGCCCTTGTAGCCAGTCAGCAGTGTCTCCCAGGTCCCCATCCTTTCTGGTTTGTGCACTTAAAGTGTTAATAAATGCTCTGCTACTGTTCAACTCTGCCATCCATTTAGCCTGTCCTTCACTGAGGATCACAATTGGGAGACAGGACTTGGAAAAAGATAGCAGCCAATCTGTGTAGATATAGGGCATGCTAGCCCTGCAGAGACACCGTTTGATTCGTTTTCATTTAGCAGTACCAGATGCCAAGGTGAGGAAGGCATCATTAGTGCTGATAGAATCCCAGGGAGCTTAGCCTATCCTGTGGACTACAGCTGCGCTGAACCCCTGCAGTCAGGATGGAATGGTTTGGGATCAGCTCCGAGCTTGATGGAGATGGGAATCATGTTGCATACATCACTTGATAAACTGGTCTAAAGGCTCAGAAGTATGTGACTAAGTAAGCACTGCCCTGTCTCAATCAGAGAGGGAGGGAGAAGACATGCATGAGTTCTCTGTTTCCTGTTTCCTTTGTCTACGGGATTCAAATCATAGCTACCATGGAAACCGTACTTTGGAATTTCTGGAGCCCTTAATTTTAACTTCACATTAGACAACAACAACAACAACATTTTTTTTGCTTATTTTTTAATTTATGATGGAAGTTAAAAAAATGACTAAATGTCTTTACAGAAGATGTAAGAACATTTCTCTCTCTTTATTTCTGCTTTCACACAAACATGCACGTGTTTGAAGCGCTGTATTTACCTGGGAGTAACTCTTCCCTCTTTTGCAGATTCCAACATCATAACTGAGTTACAGGATCTCCAGCCTTCTGCAAAGGACTTTGAAGTCAGAAGTCTTGTAGGCTGTGGTCACTTTGCTGATGTGCAGGTGGTCAGAGAGAAAGCTACTGGGAACATCTATGCCATGAAAGTGATGAAGAAGAAGACCCTGAGGGCCCAGGAGCAGGTATGAGTCTTGGTACAGCTTGCCCTCATGTTCCAGAATGTTCGTAGCAGAAGCAATAGTCCACTGGTTTGTGTCTGAGATCAGTGAGTGGGCTTCATTCTGTGACAATTACTGATGATTAATGATGGTTACATGGGGAGAAAGTCTCTTGTGTGCTCTACTCTTTTTGAACTGATAGTAGTTGAGTTTGAAGCTTCCAAGTTCCCCTTGATGTCTTTTTCATGTTTCCATAGTTGTGTATTATTTGAGAAGCACCCTGGCATTTTAACTAATGAATTTAAGATGATCTTTCGTGACTGTCAGTTGGGGATTCAGGGATATGTGGATGGTAGGATGAGCCAGACACTGTTTGCCTTGGTACATACTTTATATGTTTGTGTTGTGGATATGCGTATTTGATGTTAAAACAAGCCTTTCTGGAGGTTAAATATAATTGTTTGTTTCATGCCTGGGGAGTGGCGTGTTTGAGAGCTGGTGAGTAGTCATCTTTTTGGTCGTGGTATTTTTATTCCTTTTAAACAAGGCTGTTGTTTCCAGAGAGACAGCCTTCAGCCTTGAAGCCCAGAGAATAATTTATTAGTTAGAGACATTCGAGTGCACATGATGGGCCTGGTGATGTTGCTGGCTCCGTGGGAAGCCTTCACAGGTTGCTGAAGATCCATGGCCCTCACACTTGGGGTTTAAAAGGATCTGGGAAAGTGGGGGATAAATGCAGAAACAAGCATATCTTACCAGCTAATGAATGCATCGCTGAAATTGGAGTGTGGAGAGAGCTGTGACTGCCCAGGGTTCTTGTGAGCCAAGGACTGTTAGGAAGGAGCTACAGAGCCAAGTGAGGAATAGGTTGTGGGCAGAGAAAAGGGGAGATTGTGCCTAGTGCAAATGGGACTTGTGCTCGGTTCCCAAGATTTGACTAAAAGTACCATGCGGATATGGATGCTGTTTCCCTTTTGGTGGTTTAGGACAAATAGGCTGCGGACTCGAGGATATATGGGTGATGTGTCTTGAGTCCCAAAGACCACTCCCAGCTCTAAGGATTCCCCAGAAGAGCTCTCGAGGCTCAGCATGGAGTCAGGCTCACAGCTGTGGTTTATTACAGCAAAAAGATACTAAGCACAATTAGCAAAAGAAAAAGGTGTGTGGGCGAAGTCTGGCGGAAATAGGTGCCAGTTTCCAAGTCTTCCCCAGTGGAGTCTCACACACAACATAACACATCACCTCTGCCATCAAGTCACCTCGACTCGGCCACCCTGAGGACAGAGCGGAAGTGCTCTATAGGGTTTCTGAGACTGCAAGCCAGTGTGAGAGCAGGCAGTCTCATCTTTCTCCTGCAGATTGCCTGGTGGGTTTGAACCTCTGACCTTGTGGTTGCGCCTAATACTTAACCCATAGAGCCACCAGGGCTTCTTTTGAAATTGCATAATGAAATCCAATCTACAGCCATCAAGTTGACTCTGCCTCCATAGTGACCCTATGTAGGATTTCCGACACTAACTCTTTACGGGAGAAGATGGCCTCATCTTCTGTGGAGTGGCCTTGTGGTTAGCAGCCTGATGTCTAACCCACTTCACTGGTCAGAGTCTGAGAATGATGTGACCTGTGTTGAGGAATGAACTGTGAGCAACGTCACAGAAAGGAAAAATGACAGGACATTGTAAGAATTTGGGAGTTGAGAAGTAAGAGCCATGACACAGTAGATATGTGCACACTGATGTTCATCACAGTATTAGTCACAATAGTTGGAAGACGGAGACTAAATGCTCATCAGCAGAAGAGCGGGCAAGTCAACTGTGATATGTACACATAATGAAATCTATGCAACATTGAAGAATAACGACGAATCACAAATACCTTCTAACATAGTCACAAAAGGACAAATATTGTATGAGAACACTGTTGTAAAACTTCAAGAAAAGATCTTTATGCTAAAAGGAACAATCTTTGGTAGTTCCCAGGCGTGGGAAGAAAGGAAGACTAATTTACTGGCTAGAGGGTAGACCTGTATTAACTGGGTTGACAGGGAGTGCAATATACAAGAAGGAATTCGGCAGAACAGTGATAAAGACAGGTGTAGACACAGGGAGGAATGCAAGAATTATAGAAAATAGAGGCAAATACTGTTATATTCACAACCCTGCAACAACTGTCTTCTACAGGTCGGGAGGGGAGTGGGAATATACCCACAGATATATGAGCTCAGTTTGTAAGAGCATATTTGTCCATGAGTTTTCAGCTTTGCTGCAAACTCACCTTTGAATGTGGTGGTGATAGTGGTGATGGTTAGGTGCCGTGGAGTTGGTTCCAACTCATAGCGACCTTGTATAGGGTTTCCAAGGCTGTAAGTCTTTATGGGAGCAGAAAGCCTCAGCTTTCTCTCGTGTAATGGCTGGTAGTTTCAAACTGCTGACCTTGAGGTTAGCAACCCAACTTGTACTCACTGTGCTACCAGAGCTCCTGGTTGTTGTTGTTGTTAGGTGCCATCGAGTTGGTACCGACTCATAGCGACCCTATGAGGAAATCATTGGACAGTCTATTTGATATCCTATGCAAGTAAAGTTTTACTAAAAGTAGTGAAGAGCTCCTGGGAGAGCACTGTTATTGTTATTATGTGCTGTTGAGTTGGTTCCAACTCATAGTGACCCTGTATAGGGTTTCTAAGAAAACCTCACCTTTTTCCTGAGGAGCAGCTGGTAGGTTCGAACTGCCCAGCCTTTTGGTTTGCAGTCCAGTGCTCATCACACAGAGCCATCATGCTTTGGGGACACAATGATGAAAACTTGTTAGGCATTACCAAATACTTTGAAACAGCAAGTTGCTTGGCATGGTTTTAGGACCATAGTCTTGGGGGACACCGTGGTTAGTTGGCGTAACATAATCCACAAAGACAATGTTCTACATCCTACTTTGGTGAGTTGACGTTGAGATCTTAAACACCCTGAGTGTACATCTCAGTTCCAACTATTAATTTATTCATGTGCAGAAGAAAGAAGCGTGGTGAAAACTGAAGATGTACATCTAAGGTCCAACTATTGATTTATTCATGTGCAGAAGAAAGAAGTGTGGTGAAAACTGAAGATGCTTGGAGTCAATTAATCCAGTGGACTACTGGAACATGTGAACATCAGTCTTCATAACTCTGAGACCAGCAGAATTGGATGGTGCCTGATTACCACTATCAACAGCTCTGAAAGGTTTAGAAGTTATCCCGGATAGAGTGGAAAACAATGTGGAACAAAACTCAAAATCATAAAAAAGGCCAGGCTTATTGGTCAGAAAGAGACTGGAGGAACTCGAGACTGTGGTCCACTGTCCCCTTCAGATATGGACCAGAACAAACCCTTGTGCCCTAGTTTCCAACCAAGTGGTCGATAGATAGGTAATGGGGCCAACAACACTAGTAAGGTCTGCTCACCATGGAAGGGTCAGCCATGCACAATCAAAAGGGCAGCATTGACGTGAGGACAAAGTGTAAAAGGGTTGGAAAGGTGGGTGGAATGGAAATAGGAAATACAGGGAGGAAGCTGGTTAATGGCTGTTGCATGGAGGGGATTGTAATCATTGTGATGAAACAAAGTGTATGATTTGTTGAATGTAAAACTGATGATATGCTATGTAAACCTTTACTCAATTCATAAACAGTAAAAAAAAAATTTTTTTTGAACAGAGGAGTGAAAGATACTCAGATATTATTGGTTGAATGAAAGGAAGGTTTATGTATGATTATGTATTTAAATTTGGAAAGAATAAAAAATTTTTAGAAAAGTTTTAAGTCCAGTATAAAGAACTTTTTTCCTGAACCAGTCAAAAATAAGACGTCGCATACTTTTTGTTTGTTTGTGTTTTTTGTTTTTTTTTTTAAAGTTTTTGTTGTGAATTGAGTGAAAGTTTTACAGGGTAGATCATCAGTTTTACGTTCAACAAATCATACACCTTGTTGCATTACAATGATTATAATCCCCTCCATGTACCATCAATTAACATTTCTCTGTATTAATTTTAGCTCTTTTTTTTTTTAAGCACTCAGGCATATAAAATAATTTAAAACACCAAAGGGCACATTCTGCAAGTATCCCTCTCTTAGTGCCTCTCTTTCCATAGATCTAGAGTCCTCAGGTGCTCCCTCTCTCCATGTCCCTATCTCTGCCTCCATCTCTAGTATTGCTGCTTCTCTGGATAAGGTCCCACATTCCGCATGTGCTCTGTTCCCTTGATGGTCCTAGGATCCTCTGTTCCTGGACTGTAGATTAACTAATCCCCCATTTTTGTTAGAAAACTTCTACCTTTATAATTGTGACAGTTGCAGTTATTCATGATAACAATTACTCACTATTGAATCATGAGAATCTTATCCCCATCTCTTTTCACCAGATCATCTAGACAAGATGAAAACTATTCAGTGGGGACTCTTACCTTTCCCACACTCTTTTTTTTGTCCTCAAAGTTTTATTGTGAATTGAGTGATAGTTTACATGGGAGAACATCAGCTTTACATTTATCCTATCATATTTCATTTCATTGCAATGATTTCAGTCCCCTTCATGCATCATCACTCAACATCATTTGCTTCCATTCCCTCTGTTTTTTGGTGTGTTTTTTTATGTACACCTAAGCACTCAGGAATATATAACCATTCAAACAACCAAAGGGTACATACACCCTGTAAGCCTGTCCCTGGCCGCCAGCACACAGCCCCTCTCCTTCCCCAGGGTCCCCAGCCGCTCCATCTCTCCACATCATCATCTCTGCCTCCATCTCTGGCGCCACTGCTTCTCTGGATAGGGTCCCCGCACTCCGTTCTTCTCCCTTAATGGTCCCAGGGTCCTCCACTCCTGGACTGCAAGATCAACCACACTCCTCCTTTTGTTACAAAATGTCTGCCTTTACATTTGCAACGTTCCCAATCAGTCCTGATAGCAATTATTCACTATTGAAACACAAGAGTCTTATCCCCATCTTCTTTCACCAGCCCCATCCAGAGAGGTGGAAACCACTCAGTGGAGATTCTACCTTCCCCCGCACCCTCTGAAACTAGGTTCCCTCTTGAAACCTTGTAAACCAGTCACTTTGTACCTTTGTAGCGCCTCCCCCTCCCCATTTTGGGTAGCCAGTGTCTAAGTTGCCCATCCCTGTCAACCTGTGTACCAAGGGGGTAGGAATGATCCTCTCTGTAAAGACTAGTAAGTATAGGTTAAGTTCATCAAATTGTAGTGGATTACTCTTTTTTTCCTTTTCTTCCTCTAGTCGAGTTCTGATCATCCAGCCATTGAAGCCAGGTCAAATGGGTACTATCTGCAAGTCTGGGTGTTCTTGTGCCTCTGCCCTCACTTCACGTCAGCTGACGCTTCACTCTCCGCTCTAGTGCTCTGGGTGTCCCATTACTTTTGAATATTTTCCTTCAACAAGGATATTCTCTCACAGGGCCATAATATAACCATCAGAATCAGGAAATTAACAGTGTTACATTAAACCCAAAAACCCAAATCCGTTGTCATCTAATTGACCCTGTAGGGCAGGGTAGATCTGTCCCATAGAGCTTCCAAGGATCTAATTTTTGTGGGACCAGACTGCAACATTTTTTCTCCCATGGTTTAAACCGTCAACCTTTCAGTTGGCAGCCACCTACTTAATCAATGTGTCATTCATTGTGTAATCCTCAGACCCCATTCAAGTTTCACCAATTGTGTCAATATTTTTAAAATAGACTCTATTTTTTCATTCTTTTTTAGTTTTTATTGTGAATTGAATGATAGTTTACATGGGAGAACATCAGTTTTACATTCATTGTTTAATTGCAATGATTTCAATCCCCTCCATGCATCATCATTCAAAAGTGTTTGCTTCTATTCCCTCTGTTATTTCTTATTTTGGGGATGTACACCAAAACACTCAGGAATATATAAT
>NW_006408596.1:7578027-7578621 GCF_000296735.1 Chrysochloris asiatica
CAGTGAAAACAGGGACGTCCCCAACAGGATGGATTGACACAGTGGTAGCAGCAGTAGGCTCAAGCTTAACACCAATGGCACAGTGCCGGGCAGTGTTTTTGCTTTGTTATGTGGAAGGTCATTACGAGTTAGAACCAACTTGACGCACCTAACTACAATAAGGAGTCCTGGAGGCTAATGCATCACAGACTGCAAAGTCGTTTGAACCGCCAGGGTTGGTGGTTCAAGCTCACCAGATGCTCCTTGGAAACCCTATACAGGGTCGCTATGGGTCGGAATCGACTAGACAGCTCTTAACAATAACAACAACAACTGTGTCTATGGATGGTCCTATGGACTTAAGACAATATAAAGAAAACAAAAATCCTCACCACTGGTCCAGTAAACAACATTCTTATCAATGGAAAAAAGATTGAAGTTGTCAAGGACTTCATTCCTCTTGAATCGACTGTCAACACTCACGGAAGCATCAGTCAAGAAATCAAACGATTTATTGCATTAGGTAAATCTGCTGCACAAGACCTTTTTAAACTGTTGAAGAGCAAAGATGTCAGCTTGAGGACTAAGGTGCACCTGACCCAAGCCATGGTATTT
>NW_006408596.1:7578721-7587458 GCF_000296735.1 Chrysochloris asiatica
CCATACTGTTTTCCAGAGTGCTTGGACCATTTTACATTCCTATCAGCAATGTAGGAGAGTCCCAGTCTCTCCACATCCTTGCCAGCATAAAATAGACTCTATTTTTTTCTAATCTTTTATTTTTATTTTTACATAAAAAAATATTTTATTGTGAATTGGGTGAAGATTTACAGAACAGATCAGTTTTTTGATCAACCATTCATACACATTTTGCTATATGTTATTGATTGAAATCTCCACATTACCTACCTGTTTGATTGTCCCCCTGATAGCTTATCTATTGTTTGACTGAAATTTGAGCCAGAGGTTGAGCTCAGTTCCTGACCTGATGGGTGAGTAAGGGGCATAGTCTCCGGGATTCCACAAAATTGTTGTTGTTAAGTGCCATCAAGTTGGTTCCAACTCATAGGGACCCAGTTGTAAAGTGTTTCTGGGGCTATAAATCTTTGTGAGAGCAGAAAACCTGCTATTTCTCCCACAAAGTGGTGGTAGGCTCAATCTGCCTACCATGTTTTTATTTGGGTGGGCAAGAAAGTTGCACGGGTCATACCACCTTGCATGGATGCTTCCCTCGTTCTATTCCACTTAACTAGACTGAATTGTTCAGCAAAGGGAGGTAAAAAGGAAGAGCAAAGCATTTGAGTTTAAGGAGTTGCGTTGACTTTAAAGAAAGATGTTAAGTAAATTATTAGACAGATAATACTTGGATCTGACAAAAACTGAGAACAGAATTTGTGTATGACAGCTTTGCAGCATGTCAGACAAATGATGGGTCTGCTTGAAGTAGAAATCTCAGTTTAGGCTTAAAGACTAAAATGAAGGGGCATTGCCCCCGTCATGGCTAGCTCCTTTAATTGTAATTGTCTAAAGCCTATCTTATCTTGTCCTCCCAGGTTTCATTTTTTGAGGAAGAACGGAACATACTATCTCGGAGCACAAGCCCTTGGATCCCCCAACTGCAGTATGCCTTTCAGGACAAAAATAGCCTTTATCTGGTGAGCCTTTACATCCATCTCTCAGAAATCAGTCCAGTGCTGACGTTCACACATAACACAGTTGTCACATCAATTGTGGTTCCTGCCCATTTAGTCCACGACGCCTCCGTATTCATTCAGTTGCTTTCTTGACTTTCAGATGTCTCCCTGTTATCCTTGTTCTAAAGAACAAGGTCTCCCCATTTAGAAACTGCCCCATTGTTGGATATTGTGTTTGTGGCTTAAAGGGCAGTAACGAGAAGCCAGTCCATCATTGTCTTTAATAAATCTTGCTTTTGTTTTTAAAAACTGAAATACTAGTGTATATTATTGTTATATAAAAGGTGTAAATGCTTCAGAAATGTATAAAATAAAGGAGAAAGTCCTTTACATCCCTCTCTAATCCTTCTCCCTAGGGAAACAAATGTCATTGGTTACTATGTGCTTTCTGTCCCCTAACCACACCGAACAGAACACTTAACTCTGTATCAGCATGTATAATACATGGATGTAGTTTGCTTTGCAAAAATGGTATGTTACTTTTCTCTTCAACTTGCTTTTTGCCTTTCAGCAATTTTTCATGATAAATAAAAAGCTTGGGTATCTTTCCCACATCTGTACATACAGGTTTACCTCATCCTTTTGAATGATGACATAGTTTTTCCCCAATATACTTGTAGCATAACTTCTAGAAGCCTAAAGTTCATTTTGGGACCTTGCTGATTTTAGCCTCTGAGTAGTTTGGGTTCCTAGTTTAAAAAGACTATCCTCAAAACAAATTTTGTTTCTTATTTATCCCTTCTTGTTAGGGTTGTTTGCTACTAAGTCAATTCCGTCTCATGGTGACCCCATAGGACAGAGCAGAACTGCCCCACAGGGTTTCCTCGGTGGAAATCTTTACAGGAGGCAGTGTCCAGGTCTTTTCTCCTGCGGAGTGGTTGGTGGGCTCGAACCACTAACCTCTTGGTTAGCAGCTGAAATCTTAACTTTTGCTCTTTCAGGGCTCCTTGATTTAGCCCTTACAAGCACACTGTCCCACTGCCTAGAGTGGAGGTAGAATGTTACAGAATCTTATACAGAAAATAGAGTAAATGAGAGACAGATTTCCAGATGTCTGGAACTTCGGCTAGGCATTTTCTTGGGGACTGTCACTCTTTATTTCTGGCCTAGAATGAACAGTTTCTGTGTCTTGGTTTCATGTTAGTTGAGAACTCAGTGCCCACGGTGAAGTTATCCTAGTCCCTACTCCAGGCTTCAGAGCGAGAGTGTGGGGATGCTCCCATGTTCCTTTCCGAAAGCCCATGTGTTTAGGGCCCCAAACGTTGCTTTCCTTGAATATTGCCATTGAAGGTTTGCTGTCCTGACACCTGCAGAATGGACCCCTCATCTTCACAACTGACCTCCGTGTTTGCAGGGTCACTGATGTGCTAGTACATTTGTTGTCTGGTGAGATGTTTGCCTCATGCTCTCTGTGTCTCGTGGAACCCCTCTTGGCTTGGATGCATTAACAGGCTTCTTCATTAGCCCTCAGAAACATTCCTTTGAAACAGTTGGTCTTTTGGGTTTGGTTTGTCCTTTTTGTTAGTCATTTTCGTTTTGGATATTTTAATTAGAACTCTGCAAGAAATTTAGAACACCAATTTGTGAGGATAAATTCCGTTTTGGAGGCAACCCAGACCACAAGCTAAAAAAGGCTCTGGTTTTGGGTAAAAGTTCACTGTATTCTGGTCTGCCTTGCACTGCTCCATAAACTCAGGTTAGAGGTGACGGGGACACATTTTGAGTTTGTTCTTAGTTGAGAACTAGTGACATGAGGGAAAGTACTCTTCATAGTCTCAGTAAGGATGACCAGAAGGGCCTGGGAGGCATGCTTTTTTTCTTTCACATGGACTGTAGTTGTCATTTTGTTTGTTTTTATGGCATAACAGTTTTCAAAGTATCAGTAGAGTAGCATTTTGATGTCTCCGTAAACTCCTGATGTGGTGCTGTAGGATAAGCATTGGACTGCTAACCACCAAGTCAGCAGTTCAAACCCATCAGCCACTTCCTGTAAACCCTATGCAGGTCTCTGTGAGTTGAAACTGACTAGATGGGAGTCAGTTGACAACAGCATCAGTTCTTATCACCATCAACTGACTTTGTCACTGTGGTCACTTGGGCTTTGCTGCTCTTCATTTCTCTTGGACTTCCCTTATGGATTGGGAATATGTTTGGGTTCCTCTGGCTGTGACAAGCTCTTGAGTACGGCAGACTTCCTTTTCCTGCACTTCTTTGAGTGTGGGGCTTCCATCTGGTCCTTGCCATTAGCCGTAGCATCCTTGGCTTCATGACTGTCAGTTTTTTTTCACCTTTCATCTTGCAGTATGAGAAAGCTTAAGGTAACCATTCCCTGGAATTCTAGTTGCCTCAGCACATTTATACCTGGGTGCAGTGAAATGTTTGCACCCTTCTTTAGTAGCTCAGTTGGGTGTTACTGATGGGATCTGGTGATTATTTTCTTGTCTGCATTTCCTTCTCAAGTAGGGGGGTACTTTGGAATAAAGTGCTTGCTAAGGGGATAGTTTTCGTATAAAAATACAAACTAGTATAAGTAATTAAGAGCTAATTATAAGGTCACCATCTTTTATTTTCTGTTTTGAAATACCCAGAGCTCTGGAAAGCCTCCTCAAGTTCTTTCATTACTTCTTTGGCAGTTATGCTTGGTTTGACTTCAATCTGTGGCAAAACCTGACCCAAATTCCCTTAATTGATTCCCTTTAGTCTGAATCGTCATATATTTTCCTGCAAGGGTATGATTGCATTTGTTTCTGGGTGATGTCCCAGACCCTACTGGGAGTGTTACACAATATATAATTTAGGCACCATTTCCCTTTCTAAAATCTGAACATCTCTGAATCCTGAATCCCATCCTGCTGCAAAAGAAAGTTATTGTAGATCTGTGTTGGCCTTGTGAAGGACTGAGCTTCCATGGTTTCTCTTGACCACTTTTGTATATATCACTAACCTTTGAAGGCTAGAGAAGAGAAACTTCCTTTCCCAGGGAAGCGCCCCTGGCACTTGAAGATTCATTTACAATGCAAATGAAGTTCCCTTTCCAGTACTTTGAAGAATTTTCAGTGGATAAAAAGAAAAAGGTGGATTCCACCTCCAGAATTTCTTCACTTTCTGCCTCTCCTGTCCAGTCTTAATCCCGCTATGAGAGGCCTGGCCACCATCCCCTTGCCTACTTTGAGGTGCAAATCTCCCAAGTCTTCTCTCTGCCATCTGTCTTGTCCTCTCCCAAGTGTGCAAACTACAGCCAGAGTCATCCACTGCCAAGACGCTTCACAATACCTGGCTGCAGGACAACAGTGCGAAAGATTAGATAGGAATGTTAGGGGGCAGTGAGTTCATGTGCATGTGGGAGGGACAACTCAGGTAAGGAGGGTGAGAATGGTTATACACCTGGATGATTGTCATCAGTCTCACTGAAGGGTCCGAGTAAAAGTGATTGAATTGGTTTATGTTTTGTTGTGTATGCTCCTCAACAGTGACCACAAAATAAAAAAACAACAACACATGTTCCCCACCCCCTGAAAAAATACAGATGTCCTGGTCCCACTCCAGCCCTTCTAGGTCTTTTGTAGCTGGTAACTTTAACATACATATGAGTTGTGGCATGTTCGCATCAGAAATGCAGATTTCCAGAGTCTAACCTAAAGGAACTGCCAACAGTTCAGCGGGAAAAAGATGAGGCTGCTCCCATAAAGATTTATAGTCTTGGAAAACCTATACAAGGTCGCTATGAGTCAGAACCAACTTCATGGCTTGCAACCAATTAACCAACCAGCTGAGAGGAATACGGCAGGAATCTGCATTTTCCAGTTATGCCAAGTAATTAATGGAGACTTATGCTTTTGAGGAGCCCAGAGCAGGACCCTGGCATTAGCTTCCCCGAAGGGAGTGGGACAGGCTCTCAGTTTTCTTTCAACTATTTTTATTTTACATTTATCTGTTTTACATTAAAGCCCCTTTTTAAATGAAAATAACTGGCAATTGACTCAATCCTCAGTATTTTTTTTTTTTTTAAGAGGCAACAATTAATATTTTTATTTTCAGGGTAATGTTGCATTTCTTAAATCATACTCCTTTCATCTAATCCTCGGTTTTCCTTAAGTGTGTTTTTATGGTTTTAAATATGGAATCAGGTGTGCTTAGGGGCTGATCAAGAACCATATTTGATGGATAAATGAATAATAAAAAAAGAATCCACATTGCCCTCTGGATGAAGTCAACTCTTAAATCCTTTCTCTTGGATGCCACCTGCCTGGGACTCAGCATATCTCACCATTCACTGCACATTCATCCTGTGTTACCTGTCCTTCTTTCAACTAGTCTCTTACCTTCCTGTGAATTGTACATTCTTTCCCTACATTTGTCTGCCTGGCCCCTGTTTCTCTTTTCTGGGCTTGGATTAAATGTCAGTATTTCCAGAAAGCCTTCCTGGATCCTCTAAATCTGGGGTGGGTGCCCCTCTGCTGTGGGCTCACCACACCCCGTTCTTCCCCTCCACAAAGCTGTTTCTATAACCCAAAACCAGACCCACTGCCATCAAGTTAATTCTGACTCTTAACGACCTGAAAGGACAGAAGAGAACTGCCCCATCTGGTTAACTGTGTACAAGGTCACAGGGCTCCTTTCTCTAAGGGAAATGATTCTGTCTCCCTTGTTCCCATAGAATGTCACCAAGTACATGTTTAACCAAAAAATTAGTTGCTGTTGAGTTGACCTGAGTTGACCTGTGGTGACTTCATGTGTCAGGGTAGAACTCTGGTGTATTGGGTTTTCGGAGGCTGCTTTTTCAGAAGTACACTGCTTATCCTTTCTTCTGAGGTACTTCAGCCTCAGATCTGTGACCTTTCGGTTCAGTAGCATAGCACATTAACTGTCTGTGTCACCCAGAGACACTAGTAAATGCTTAAGAAAATTTTTGGTTAATTTCATCAAAATGTGGTTTACGTACAAGTATTTTGTCAGGAAATCAGACTATGTTAACAGTGTGAGTTTTGCTCTCTAAAGTATGTAATTCAAGATTGTTGTTGTTAAGTGCCGTTGAGTTGATTCCAACTATAGCGACCCTGTATAGGGTTTCTGAGGAGGAGCTGGTGGGTGTGAACTGTCGACCTTGTGATTCACAGTCCAGTGCTTCTCCTATGGCGGCACCACACCAGGAGATCAATTCAAGATAGACCAAATGAAATTTTCAGATTTTGAAGTGCAGTGCAAGAAAGTGGAACGTGGTCTTTTGGACTTTAGTTGGTTAAGAAATTCTGATTGCAGCTGCACAGCAATGAATACCACTGATTGTTTCATGGTATGTAGGAAATGATAGCCAATTCCTTGTAATGCCTGGTTCCATATAACAAGCTAGTACCGAGTTCTGGCAGGCAGCCATGTAAACCCCGCATCACTGACCTGGATCATGATAAAATCTGCTCAGTTCTATATAACAGATGTCTTCACAAGTATCCGTCCGCCTAAGGAGCTGATCTTTGCAAAGGAAAAATTGCCTTACAACTCACCATTTGTAATATTCTTGTACCTAAAACTTTGTGAGAGTCTTAATGATTGCTTGTTTTATACTGATGCTTTTCTTACTGTAGGTTATCTAAGGCTGAGGCAGTGGTGGCTCTGTGGTAGAATTCTCACCTTCTGTGTGAGAGGTCTGGGTTCGATTCCTCACCAGTGCATCTCAATGTGCAGACATCCATCTGTCAGTGGAGGCTTGTGCGTTGCTGTGATGCTGAGCAGGTTTCAGCAGAATGGACTAGCATTTTCTGACCTGCAACCCGTCCTACGGCAGTGCAGGCCCAGGCAACATTTCGCTTGTGTATAGTCTGCCATGAGTCTTGGACCTGCTCCTTAGCAGCTAACAGCAGGTCTCACTAGGCATTGCTTCTCCAAGCCTGAAACTAGCATATGAGTTTACATTGCCTTCTTTCTGTTCATTCCAAATGTATCCCTCCATTTATACTTAGGCATGTATTCATTAAGATACAGTTTAAGCTGCTATAACAAACAGACTCCAAAATGCAGTCTGGGCTGACGTAGCTCTGTTGTATCACATGACCATGGGCCCAGACTTCCTCATCCTAGTGGGTGTTGTCTTCTTTTGTGTGGTTGACATTGAACCATTTCACATCCGTCCTCCAGCTGACTGAAGAGCAGAACTTTAGACCACGCAAATTCCTGTTACACAAAATAACATGGAAGTTGAACACAGTTTCCTCTCTCATTTTGTTGGACAGAACTCAGTCACATGACCATGTCTAGCTGCTAGGAAAGCCGGAAATGTCCTGTCAATCTCCATTACCTAAACCTGCTGAAGTCTTAATAATGTGGACAAAGGGAAGAATGGAATGGGGTGTGTGTGTGCAATTAATAGTCTGCCAAAGAGGTTGAAACAGCCTTGTTTGTAGATAGGAAACAGAGTAGCTGAAATTTGAAGTCAGGCTCCCTAACTCTTGTTTTCAGATTCTCACAACTGATATAATCCTCATGCTGATAGTGTATTTGGGATTAGTTTGTATCATTTACTCTCTCAATCTCAGCCCACTGTGCAATCTCATAGACCTTGTTTCCTTCCTATGTCGGAAAAATCTGGAAGTGGACTCTTCTAGGTTGTGACTCCATGGCCTACGTCAGGGCTGGGGAGCATCTGGCCCTCGGGATGTATAAGGCCCGCGAAAGCATTTGGTCTGGCTCTGCCAAGGCAACCGCAGTTCCAGCCATCACATTGGTGGTTGTGGTGGTGTGCCATTGAGTTGGTTCTGACTCATAGTGACACTGCATAGGGTTTCTGAAGCTGTAAATCTGTGTGGAAGTAGAAAGCTTCATCTTTCTCCCACAGCACAGCTGGTAGTTTTGAATTGCTGACCTTGAGGTTAGCAACCTGACTGGTAACCACCACGCTGCCAGAGCTCATTAGGGGCGAGTTAATTAAATATTGTTGAGTGTCAGTGAGTAAGTTCAACTCATAGCAACCCTGCATAAGGTTTCTGAAGAGCGACTGGTAAGTTTCAACAGCTGACCTTGGGGTTCAAACTGACCTTGCAGTCCATTACACCATCCTATAGTGCCATACCAGGCTAATTTTTAAGTTGATAAATTTGTATGGCCCGTGAATGATGTTACAAATTTTGGAAGAAAAAAAAGTTCCCCATCCCTGGCTTATGTGAATACCAGTCTGTTTTTGGGAGGCTGAAGAGAGCTAATGAATATGACTTTATTGCTTATTTCAGTGAAATATGGCAGTTTATGATCATTTTGACAGTGAGACATGTGCTGTTTTGATCTCTGAGGGAGATGATCCTACTTTAAGGCATGTCTCAAAACCCACCAGCATGTTCCTGTGTTGCTGCTTCAGAAGGCAGGGTTTGAAAGTGGGCTGGCCATTAGGAGTCTGTTGCTTAGAATATTGGTTCTTGCTTTCCTTCTGCTCCTTGTTTGGTCTCCTTGGTATTGTTGGCCTTTTCAGCTTCAGTTTTCTCATTGGTGAAATGAGATATTAATACCCCTTATTGACCCCAATTCAATGCTAAGTGTATTGCCTTGGGGAGGTACTTGAGTTCTCAGTGCCTTAGAAATGGTTGCTTTGTGTCCTGATTTTTTTTTTTTTTTTTTTAACTTTTATTGTGGGAATTGAAGGAAGGTTTGTGGTACTACTGGGTTATTTGTTGCACCTTTCTGATTTTCCTTTTTTTTTGATGTGCAGGCATATATAT
>NW_006408596.1:7587558-7595555 GCF_000296735.1 Chrysochloris asiatica
TATATAATTTTTTCTTTTTGAGATTACCCTGTAATTTGTTCATTGTTTCCCTGCTTAAAACAGTGTGTTTTATCTGGAAATCCACTTGACTTCCTTGCTATTTGGAAATTCTGTATCTACATTATTCCCTTTTTGCTTTGTAGTTGACTTTATTATGCATTGATATCTTTGATTCTTTACTTTCAGTCTTGTAGGTTTGTTTTACTTTATATACTTCTGTATTTGGATTGAGTTCGGGGAGGTGGTGTCGTGAATGGAAATCTCAGGTCATTGTCTTCTATTGTTGGTTCTCAGTCCAAAGAACACCCCATAGCATTGTTTTCCAAAGTTGGTCTGGTCATTACAAATTGGTTTGATTTCTGTTTATCCGGAAGTATCCTAATTTCACTGCTGTATTTGAGGACAGCTTTGCTGTGGATATGATTCTTGTCTGGCAATCATTTTCTTTCTGAATTTTGTATATGTTGTTTCATTGCCTTCTTGACTACATGGTTTCTGCTGAGAAATCAGAGCTTAGTCTTATTGGTTCTCCTTTGTAGATAACTTTTCATTTTTTCTGAGCTGTTCTCAGGATTCTGTATGTGTCTTTAATTTTGGAAAATTTGGTTTTGTTATGTCTTGGTGATTTTCTTTTGGGTTCTATCCTGTTTGGGGTTTGTTTAGCTTCTTGTATGCTGATCTTATCTTTCATGATGCTAGGGAAATTTTCTTCCAAGAACTCTTTGACAATTTTCTCTGTGTTTATCTTACTCTTGGGATTCTGATCACCTTTAATTGTTGCTCTGTATCATGTGCCACATAACTCTTATGCTGTCTTTGGATTTTTCATTCTTTTATCTGAATGTTCTTTTAGCATACTGGTATTGAGAGATTTATCTTCCCGCTCACTAATTTGGACTTACATTGCCTCTGCTCCTTTGTCCTTTCAATATATTTCTGAGATCTTAGTATTAATCTTTTGGATTTCTAATTGTTTTTTTTTTTTTTTTTAATTTCTAAGTGTATAATTTGCATTTCTCTTGTCTGTTTTTTCCTTGTCTCATTTTTCCTGAATTCTTTTAAAGAGTTTTTATTGTGTTCTCCTTGCTTTCCTTGATCTTTCATCAATCTTTTGAAGGTACCTAATTATCAGTCTGTGAATTCCTTTTCAGTTTGTTCACTTAGCTTTTCTTCCACAGAAATGTCTTCTGGCTCTGCAGCTTGATCATTTGTTTGGGCCATTCCTCTTGTTTTTTTTTGGTGTGTGTGTGTTGTTGTTGTTTGTTTTTTTTTGTGTGTGTGTGTGTGTGTATGTGTGAGCTAGAGTTATCTTTGTTCTCTGGGACATTGTGAAGTTGTCGTATTTGTAAAAACAAACAGTGAAGTTATTGTACCTGGAAGGGAGAAATCTCTGGCGGCTCCTGCAATTCAAGGAGCTCATGAGGTGGTTGTGGAAGGGTTGTGATAGCAGAGTTCCTGACTCTAGTTGGAGTTCCTGTTGGTTTTTGTGTTATCTGTGTTCAGGGCACTCCGGGAGTAGTTTGTGGAGGCCCTTGATGGAGCGGGTTTCAGTGTCTGTTAGGGCCACAGTGTAGCTGGGGGTAGAGTGACTGGTTAAATACTGGTCTGGTGGTTCTGTGGGTTTTGTAGGTCTTGGGCCAATCCCACCTGAGTCTAGGCACCAAAGCAGCACACCATGAGTCAGGGGCAAATGTGATGGTTGCTAACTCCACTCACCTGTCAGTTTGTTGTACTGTGGTGGCTTACATGTTTCTGTGATGCTGGAACCTCTGCCATCACTATTTTGAATACCAGCAGGGTCACCCAAAAGGACAGGTATCAGTGGAGCCTCCAGACTACGACAGACTAGGAAGAAGAAGGGGTGAACTACTTCTGAATTGTTAGTCATGGCAAACGTTATGAATAACAGTGGAACATGGTCAGATACAGTGCTAGAAGATGGAAACCTTATGGAAAACAGTAGAACACTGTCAGATACAGTGCTGGCCGATGAGCCCCTCAGGTTGTAAGGAACTTAAAATATGACTGGGGAAAAGCTGCCTCATCGAAGTAGAGTTGACTATGTAAAAGGAGCAAAGCTTTCAGGACCTTCCTTTGCTGATGGGACACAACTCTAAATGAGAAAAAACAACTGCAAACATCTATTACTAATTAGAACCTGGACTGTATGAAGTATGAATTTAATAAAATTGGAAGTTGGCCAAGTGAAATAGAAAGCGTAAAGAATTGTATCCTAGACATTAGTGAGCTGAAATGGACTGGCAATGGTCATTTTGAATTTGACAATCAGATGGTTCACAATGCCAGGAATGACAGACTAAGGAGAAATGGTATCACAGAAAGAACATTTCAAGGTCTGTCTTGAATTACAGTGCTGTCTGTGATAAGATAATATCTATACATCTACAAAGAAGACCAGTTCATACCATTATTATTCAAATGTATGCACCAACCACTAAAACCAGTGAGGATGAGACTGAAGAATTCCACCAACTTCTTCAGTCTGAAATTGATCAAACATGCAGTCAATATGCAGTGATAATTATTGGTGATTGCATTGCAAAGGGTGTAAACAAAGGAAGGATCAATAGTTGGAAAACAAGTTGATGATAGAAATGATGCTGGAGATCACATGATAGAATTTTGCGAGACCAATGACTAATTCATTGCGAGACCATTGACTAATTCATTGCAAACACCTTTTTCAAAGAATATAAAGGGCGACTATACACATGAACCTCAGCAGATGGAGTACACAGAAATCAAATTGACTCCATGTGAGAAGACACAGTGGAAAAGCTCCATCTTGTGAGCCAAAACAAGGCCAGGGGCCGGATGTGGAACAGACCATCTATTACTTACATGCAAAATCAAGCAAAAAATTAAAACAAGTCTATGAGAGCTAAAATCTGAACTTGACTATATCCCACATAAATTTAGAGACCATCTCAAGAACAGATTTGATGCATTAGACACTAATGACCAAAGACCAGAGGAGTTTTGGGATGACATCAAGAACATCATATAGAAGAAATCAAAATGTCATTAAGAAGACAGGGACTAAAGAAATGTCCTGAATGAATGTCAGAAGAAATGCTGAAACTTGCTCATAAACTTAGAGATGCTAAAATGACTGGAAGAAATGAGAAGTAAAGAGCTGAACAGAAAATTTTAAAGGGCAGTTTGAGAAGACAGAGTAAAATATTAAAATGAAGTGTGCAGAGACCTGGAGTTAGAAAACCCAAAAGTAAGAACACACTCAGCATTTCTCAAGAACTAAAGAAAAAAAATTAAGCCTTGGACTGCAATATTGAAGGATTCTTTTGGCAAAATATTGAATGATGCAGAAAGCATCAAAAGAAGATGCGAAGAATATACAGGGTCACTGTGCCAAAGAGAAATGATTGATGTTCAGCCATTTCAGGAGGTAGCATATTCTCAAGAGCCACTGGTACTGAAGGAAGAAGTCCAAGTAGCACTGAAGGCAATAGTGAAAAACGATTGAATAAAAATTGAAGTCTTTTAACAAACTGATGCAGCACTGGAGGTGCTCCATCATCCATGCCAAGAAATTTGACTGCCTGGCCAATTGATTGAAGAGATCCATATTTGTGCCAATTTCAAAGAGAGGTGACCCAGCAGAACACAGAAATCATCTGACAATATCATTAGTATCACATTCAAGTAAAATTTTTCAGAAGATAGTTAAAAATGATTGCAATACTACATTCACAGGAAACTGCCAGAAATTCAAGTCACATTCTGAAGAGGATATAGAACTAGGGATATTATTACTGATGTCAGATGAACGTTCACTGAAAGCAGAGAATACTTTACAGATGTTCTTTTTTGTGTGCTGTTTTTTCATTATGCAAAAGCTTTCGATTATGTGAATCATAACTTTGTGTGGATCACTTTGTGAAGAATGGGTATTCCAGAACATTTAGTGTGCACTTGAGGAACCTGTACAGTCGTTCGAATAGAACAAGGGGATACTGCATGGTTTAAAATCATGAAAGGTGAGTGTCAGTGTTGTATCCTTTGACCGTATTTATTCAGTGTGTATGCTGAGCAAATAATCTGAGATACTGATACATGGCATTAGGATCTGAGGAAGACTCGTTAGCAACCTGCCATATGCAGATGATACAACCTTCCTTGCTGAAAGGGAAGAGGACATAAAATGCTTACTGATGAAGATTAAAGACAAGAGCCTTCAGTGTAAAGAAAACAAAAATCCTCACCTCTGGACCAATAAATAATATCATGATGAATGGAGAAAAGATTGGAGTTGTCAGAGACTTCATTTTTCTCTGATCCACTATCAACACTCATGTATTAGGCAAATCTACTGCACAAAGCCTTTTTAAAAGTGTTCAAGAACAAAGATATCAGTTGTTGTTGTTTTTTAAAAGTTTTTATTGTGAATTGAGTGATAGTTTACATGGGAGAAACATTGGTTTTACACCATTGTTTCATTGCAATGATTACAGTCTCCTCCATGCATTATGATTCAACACTATTTACTTCTATTACCTCTGTTTTGTTTTGTTTTTGAGGAGGGGGGGCAAGGGGTATGTACACAAAAGCACTCAGGAATATATAATAATTTAAACAACCAAAGTGTGCATTCTGCAAGCCTGCATCCTGGCCGCCAGCACTCCATCTTTCTCTTTCCATGAGTCGAATCCTCAGCTGCCTTTTTCACTCCCTCATTGTCTAAGTTGCCTGACTCTATCCACCCTGTATACAGAGGGCATAGGATTGATACTTGATATGAAGACTCCTTCCCTCTTAGTTGGTATTTTGAACTACTACATCCATAAGTGCGGGAGAAAGATGAAGCTTTCTACTCCCGTAAAGATTTACACCCTCAGAAACCCTGTACAGGGTCTCTATGGGTCGGAACCGACTCGATGGCACTTAACAATATCTGTAAGTATAGGTCAAGTTCATCAAATTGTAGCAATTTACACTTGTTTCCTTTATCAAAAATAGTTTTTTCATCCAAAGATACCAAATTGAGGACTAAGGTATACCTGATGCAAGCCATGGTATTTTCAGTAGCCTCATATGCATGTGAAAGTTGGACAATGAATAAAGAAGACAAGAAGAATGGATGCATTTGAATTTCGGTGTTGGAGAAGAATATTAAAAGTCCCATGGACTGCCAGAAGCACAAACAAATCTGTGCTGGAGGACGTACAGTCAGAATGTCCCTTAGAAGCAAGGATGACGAGACATGTGTCTTGTATTTTGAACTTATTATTAGGGGGAACCGGTCCCTAGAGAAGGATGTCATACTTGGTAAAGTGGAAGGTCAGTAAAACAGAGAAAGACCGCCAGTGAGATGGATTGACACAGTCGTTGCAACAATGGGCTCAAACATAACAAACATGAGGATAGTGCAGGACCAGGCAGGGTTTTGTTCTGTGTGCATAGAATTGCTATGAATCAACTCATTGGCACCTAACAACAGCAACAATAATAGCTATAGCTAATGTCTGATTACTTTTTCCTTATACTCTTTCAAAAATTCTGCACACGTCTGCGGTTGCTTTCCTTTGCCTCTTCAGACTCCTGCTGCCTACACTTTTGCAAAAGCCACGTCCTTAATTAATGTCCTCAGTTACCTAGTTTGAGTGTGTTGTCTGTTTCTTGCCGGGAACCTGGAGGCTGATTCTGTACTCACTAATGAATCAGGCTGGGATTAAAATTTTTTGGAAAAAAAGACCTTCTGTCTCTTTTGCCTTGACCACTTGGCCCTTCAAGAAGAATAACTTTGCAAAGAGGATCCCTTCCCTTCTCCCTCACACCAATCACAAGCAACACATGGCACATAGACTAGATAGTGCAGCCAGTAGCATTGTTACATATTCATGGCACTTTCTCAGTCATGCTGGTCAAAGTGCAAGCACTTCAAGAAGATGTGTCTAAGAGGTGGTCAGCACAGCAGGCCTCTAATGACACCCTGTGCAAATTGCAATAGAACACTACAGAACCATCAAGTATTCTCCCTACTCCCACCCCCACCCCACATGCACATATGCATTCCAGATACACATTAGTGTCCACACACACACTTGTCCTTTTTTTCACACGCAACACAGCTGATAGAAAGTGTCATGGCAGAGCTTGGGGTGTAGATATGAACAGCAACAGAGAAGCAGCCACTCCAACCGAAGTGAACATGTGTAAGATTTGCCCTTTAATTAGCATCTGCAGCTGCTGCCATCAGAAGGGGCTGTCTGTTGGCCTGAAAGTCTTTGCTGTAAAAGAGCAAGTCTGTTATAGCTCAAAGCCACGCTTGACTGTCAGCCACTGTGCTTTCTCTGTCCTCCACAGTGATGCCACTTTTTTTTAGGGCTTTTTCACCAAAGAGCCCTTATCTCTGCGCCTGTCTTCCTGGCCTTTGATTGTCAGGCTTTGTGATCACCATCTGGGTGACCTGCTCTGTAGCTTGTGTGCAGGGAAGCCCTTCTCTAGTCCTTGCCAGGATGGTGGCTTGTTGCCTCAGTGCTGACGGACCTGTCACGTTCAAGTCCTTTGTTGTCAGTGGTCTGTGCAGAAAGGCTCCAGGTAGCCCCTCAAGCAGCAAAAGTTTCATCCAGGGCCCGTGCTGTGTAGAAAGCTAATTTGGTTGCATTTGGGAACCACATTGGCTCCACCCTGTTGTTGGCAGCATTCTTGGACTCCAGCCATGGGGCTTGATCTGTGAAGTCTAAAATACAGTCTTTGCCTGAAATTTATGGTTAGACAGACATTTAAAAAGTATGGCCCAGGCGACTGGTGGGCAGATAGGCCTGGGGAACCCTACTGTCTAGCGCTCGCTGTATTCTGAGTTTGATACCACTGTATTTGGAGTCAGCACCTCACTAGGCATCTTTGGGGAGTGGCATTCAAGGACAGTCACGTATTTGGGCAAAACCAGATGCTGTGAACAAACTCTGGTACAGACTGACTGGTGACTTTGACCTTGATCTGTTCCTAGTCAGGCTGGCCAGCTCTGTGGTTCACAGCAAACTCTTTCGTATAAAGGCTTGAAGACTCTTCGCTTGTGACTTTTAGGGCTAGTTTTGTAGCTTCTTGGTTTGGTACCACCTTTAAAAGCCCAAACGTGTTTTCTGAAAACAATAAGTCCTTGTTATTGTCCATATGCTGATTGGTCAAGCCCAGGATGACCATATACAAACTATCTTTCCCGTGGAGCAACTAAACCACATAGGATAATTTTGGGGTACAAGTAACATCTTGGGACAGTCAAATATGCTCAGCAACTGTCCAAACTCAGTTCTTATGGTTCTTGTTGTTATTGTTAAGTGCTGTTCAGTCATTTCCAATTCATAGCAAACCTATGTAGGGTTTCCGAGGAGCAGCTGGTGAGCTTGAACTGCCGACCTTGAACCCACAGCGCCATACCAGGACTCCTTATAGTGCACAGTAGTAGTATTCATCATTGAAATCTGAACCCCCACCACCCTTCTTTCATTGTGGTCTTGATAACTTGTTTATTGCTCTGATTCTTGAAGGTATGCCTCTACTATTTAATTGTTTCCCCTTTAAATTGATTTATCTTTTTGTTGTGAGACTATACAGGGCAAAATGTGCACCAATTTATCAGTTTCTACACAAGCAATTTAGGGATGGTGATTGCATTCTTCTAAGTGTACCGCTACTCTGTTTCCTTTTCTGAATTGTTCCTCCCTTATTAACGTAAACTCACTGCCCCTTGAGAGTTTTATCTTCAGAATTGCTGCTATCAGTTTGTTCCCATATAGAGAGTTTAGTGAGTTTTTGTTTTTTTTTAAACTTTTTATTGTGAATTGAGTGAAGGTTTCACATTCAACTTTGTTTCATCTCAATGAGTGCAGTCCTCTCCATGTAACAACATTTACCGTAATTCCTTTCCTGTTTCCCACCTTATCATCCCTGCTCATCTGTCAATTTGGTGTACTGTGGTGGCTTGTGAGTTGCTGTGATTCTGGAAGCTATTCCAC
>NW_006408596.1:7604070-7621459 GCF_000296735.1 Chrysochloris asiatica
TGTCTTTAACTATCTTCATCATTCTTCTGCCAACTTCACTCTTTGTATGTTAAACTTCTTTCTTTATTTTGCCCTCTGCATCACTTGAGTTAATGTGTCTATCCTCTAGCCAGTGAATTACTCTCCCTTACCTCCCACCCTGGTAATCATCAAAGAATGTTTCTTTTAGCTTGAAGATCTTTTCTTGAGTTTTTTTACATCAGTCTCATACAATATTTGACCTTTTATGATTGTCTAATTTCACTCAGCATAATGTTCCCTGGTTCATTCATGTTATGAAGTGTTTTACAGATTCATTGCTATTCTCATATAGATAATTTTCATAAAAGCATAATGTTTAGAGCAGCCCTTTTTTACTAATTAAGCTAAACTATTTGTAGGCTTTAAGAAGACTTCAGGGAATATTTTTCATTTAAGATTTAAAGATAATCTCAGAACAATAGTTTCTGTGGTTCATCTACCCATCATGGTTCCAGAAAGTCTTCTAAATGCCACAAAGTAAGCTCTGACTCATAGCAGCCCTATATACAAAAGAACAAAACATTGCCTGATCATCCTCACGCTTTACTACGTTTGAGCCCATTGTTGTAGCGAGTATGTCAGCCCATCTATTGGTGGTCTACTTTTTCTCTGACTCTCTGCTTTACCAAGCATGTTGTCCTTCTGCTGGAACTGGTCCCTCCTGATAACATGTCCAACAGATGTGAAATGATGTCTCGCCATCTGCACTTCTAAGGAGCATTCTGGTTGTACTTTTTTCTAGACAGATGTGTTTGTTCTAATCGTCTTTGGTGCTTTCAATATTTTTTGTCCATACATTAAATCAAATGTATCAATTCTGTCTTCACTACTCAATATGCAGCTTTCTTATATATAGGAGGTGATTGAAAAGACCATGGTTTAGGTCAGGTAGTCCTCAAAGTGACATCTTTGCTCTTGAACACTGTAAAGAGGTCTGTGAAGTGGTTAGCCTAATGCAATATGTCATTTGTTTTCTTGATTACTGCCTCCATGAGCATTGAGT
The DNA here is from genome assembly GCF_000296735.1 of Chrysochloris asiatica. Taxonomy (NCBI): domain Eukaryota; kingdom Metazoa; phylum Chordata; class Mammalia; order Afrosoricida; family Chrysochloridae; genus Chrysochloris; species Chrysochloris asiatica. The sequence continues at coordinate 7,605,095 of NW_006408596.1, forward strand.
ATGGATCCAAGTAAAATGAAATCCTTGACAGCTTCAATCTTCCCTTCATTTGTTGTGGTGGTGTTTATTGGTCCATATGTGAGGATTTTTGTCCTTTACGTTAAATTGTAATTCATACTGAAGGTTGTAGTCTTTGATTTTCATAAGTAAGTGCTTAAAGTTCTCTTTGCTTTCATCAAGCAAAATTGTGTGATCTACATATCACAGGTTGTTATTGAATATTCCTTCAATTCTGATGCCACGTGTAGTCCAGCTTCTTGTGTTATTTGCTCAGCATATAAATTGAATATTTATGGTGAAAAGATACAACCCTGCTACATACCTTTCCTGATTTTAACCCATTCAGTGTCCTCTTGTTCTATTTGAACAACTGTCTTTTCGTCTGTTACGTACAGGTTCCCACGTGAACACAAATATTTTGGAAATTCCATTCTTCTCAATGTTATACATAGTGTGTTATGATCCACACAGTTGAATGCCTTTGCATAGTATAGAGTCTAAAGCCCATGAAAATTCCAAATTGTGTTCCACATTTTTGCCCTTTTGAGCAGGATCTTCTATGGAATCTTTGGCCAGAATGTTCAGTAATGATATCAGGGCACCGTCCCATTCTTCTGATCTAATGGCAAAGGAGGCAGTTGTTCATGGAGGCAAAAGTCACACATTCCATATAATCCTCTTATCCCTGAGTCTCCTGCTTCCTCTGTTGTTCCAGGTGAATAGAGACTAATTGTTGTGACTTGTATGACTGCTTACAAATTTTTAGACCCAAGGAAGTACACAACAAACAAGGAGGTAGAAGAGAAGCGCTAAATATATTATTAGACCAGTTAATTGGGATGACCCTAACGTCCTAACCATGGAACGAAATCCCATGTGATTGTACACAAGCAGCCTCAGCAACTATTCCTTATGTTTTGTTTTTGGTTGTCATTGTAAATGTATCTGTCCCACAATTTTTCCAGTTCAGTTTTTTAAAGGTGTGCAACTTAAAGACAGCAATTACAACAATCAGCTGTACAACTTTGACCTTAATCAGTGATTTTTCCATCACAGTTGAACACCCTTTTTTTCCTCCCTCCGATCCTGGTAACCATTAATAGACTTTGATCTCTAGACATTTATTTGCCTTTTCTTCTCTTTTTATAAGTGAAGTCATACAATATTTATCCTTTTGTGATTGTCTTATTTTGTTCAGCATAATATCCTTTTTTCCCCAGTTACATATAAATTTCATTTTGTAAGTTTATTTTTATTATAAGAATGAACCTATCAGAAAAATTTTTAAGCTTTTTATTGTCATTTGGATGGAAGGTTTATATAGCAAATTGATTTTCCATTTACCAGTTCATGCAAGTTTTGTGATACTGAATGCAGTCCCATTTCCTTCTTATGTTTCCTGTTTCCATTCGTCCTTCTTTTCTATGTCTTCTTGCTTTTGAACTTTATCCCTGAACAAACAATGCCCTTTAGATGGAATGTGGCTCTTTGTTCTAAACCGTGCATACCTCCTAGGTGTGATTGTTCGTTCACCTTACAGACAGTGTCTGTTGTTTGGTTGAAAATGGAGCCACAAGGGTGAGTTCAGTTTCAGGTCTGAAGAGTATCTAAGGGCCTTAGTGTCAGGGGTTACCAATCTATATTTGATTGCTAAGTCTGTTTGTTTGAAGTTCCACATTTTTCTTGTACTCCTTCCAGGTCCACCTCTTGTGATCTCGGTTAGAGCAGTCAGCAGTGTTAGCTGGCCACCATCTAGTTCTAGCCTCAGGGTCATTGAAATTGGGATTTGTGTGGTCCATTAGCCCTTTGGGTTGTTTCCTTTTGTCCTTTTCTTCACTCTGCCTTGCTCCAAATGCAGACGTCATTGTTGTTGGTTTTGTTGTATGTTGTCAAGTGGATTCCTACTCACAGTAATCCTGTATAGGGTTTCTGAGAGCGTCTGGTGGGTTTGAACTGCTGACCTTGTGGCTAGCAGTCCAGAGTTTTTCCTACGGTGCCACACCAGGACTGTGGATGTGGATAATCATCATCTTGTCTTCAAGCTGCATCCATACTATAGCATGTATCAAGACTTAATTTCTCTTACTATTATTCTATTATATGCAAACACCAGTGACTTCAGTATAAAATACCAGCAGGTTCATCCAATGTGGACAGGTTTTAGTACAGCTTTCAGACTAAGACTAGGGAGAAAGACCTGGCTATCTACTTTAAAAAATTGGACAATGAAGACTCTGTGGATGACAGCAGTTTCATGCCTGATACAGTGCTGGGAGATGAGTACCTCAGTGGATTGAGTATGCCATCAATTGCGAAGATGGCCCAGAACTGGGCAGTGTTTCTTTCTGTTGTATATGGGGTGACCATGAGTTAGGGCTGACTTGATGGTAACTAATGACGACAACCTTGATCCAGGTTAGTGGACCAAGTTTGATTAGTTTCATTGATAAGGACTCATTTGGTAGTGTAATGGTTACGAGTCAGGCTGCCAACCTTAAGATCAGCAGTTCGAAACTACCAGCTGTTCTGTGGGAGAAAGATGAAGCGTTCTGCTCCCGTAAAGATTTACAGCCTCGGAAACCCTGTGCAGGGTCACTATGAGTCGGAACCGATTCCACGGTACTAAGCAACAACAACATTCTATTTAGAAGTCTGTCGTTTTGGCCACATGTGGGATGTGCTGCCTCCGTTCAGCTGTTGTAATTTTTGTGGCTTGTTTTCTCAATCAAGCCTGGTTTTGAAGAGTGATGATACTTAGACAGCTGCTTGACTCACAGGAAGGACTAATCTAGTTTGGGTGAGGATTCTCAGCTCAGGAACTTGGATCTTCTGAATAGGAGCAAAGAACACAGGATTTCACCTTTTTAAGAGATAGTGCTTATTTTCTGAACTATTTTACTGGTAATTGTGAGTAGAATTTAGGAGTACTAAGCAGCAGTTTCTGAGATCTTAAAAGTTGCCAATGACTGCGAAGGCTTTGACCTCCTTAGCCTTAAACTTATAAGCCATTTTGTTTGTTCACATCTTTGGTTAGAGCCAGGTTAGAAATTTTCCAACTGCAGTGTGTCATAAATATGCGCTCTTCTTATTTAAGGCATTTCTGTTTTGAAAGCATAAGTACTTCTGCTATTATCTGTGGATTTCGTTCTTTTTTGAGGGATGTTTAAGACATTTTTAATGTCAATATATATTTAAAACAGACGTACCAATTCAGTTCACCCACATACCCAGGGCCTTTCAAGAACCAGGTTGCAATGAGTAGGTGAGGCATAGGGAGCCAGGTGGTTCTTGTGGCCTCTTAAAGGGTTGAGGACGAGTCGCTTATGTCTGTTGGGAACTAGGGGAAATAAAGCATTTTAGCTGCCACTCCTCTTAACTATCAGTGTGCTTATTAGTTTATGAATTTGTTTTTTCAGCAAATTTTTTTTTTTTTTTTAGAAAATGTTGACAAAATGGAAGCTTACTCTGCAAATTGAATGGCTGCCTATTTCTTGTTGGAGGTCTACTTGTGATGGGGTGGGCACCCAGGTTCCTTGGAATCCTCATAGCGGGCAAACCATTGGCTCCCATGGGGTCTCTGGTATGGGGGTGACTTGGTGGTGAACAGACTTCCTGGACTCTGTACACAAGCAACCTGGGCGGTTTTTTTGGAGCATGTGCAGGTGTTCCAGGTCTGACTGTCTTGAACTTTTGTCTAATTCTGGACTAAAACCAAACGTGTTTACACAGGGGCTGTGACAGCCTGCATTCCAGAGCCGACTTCTGAATGCACTAGTAGTTGAGAGACTTACAGTTTTTTATTTTATTACGAAGTTTACTTGAATCTTGCCTTTTTCCTGAAAGACTTTGAGATGACTTAAAAGAAAAGGCACTTATGGCATGATTAATAAAATGGGATACTGAAATGAAAGGCAGGAAAACTCAGTCAAGATTAACATGGGTGCCACAATGATCAAAATAGGTCCCAGCTCGTCACCAGCCAGAGCAGACAGGAGTGCTTAGTAAAGGGAGGCCAGGAGAAGGAATCCGTGTCAGACCCTCTGGGGACTGTGTCTCACTTGATCCCATACACAGTCCTGTGAGGGGGATAGTCTCATCCCCATGACACAGAGGATGAAACAGAAAGTGTTGTGAAGCCACTCCAGGCAAACTGGCCTCAAAGCTGTTTATTGATTCATTACCTCACACCAGGTTATTATCAAAAAGAGGAAAGATTTCATTTCTTTGGGGGAGTATTTAAAAAAAAATTTTTTTTTTTCCAAATGGTTTATTTGCAGCAGCAAGTATATTGTAGCAAAGTTGTCATTATAACTGCATTGTACTGTAGCAAACAGATTGAAATTTAAAAGTAAACACACTAACAATTTATGTTTATGTTAAAACATGAAAATATAATTCTTAAGTAATTGAAATTAAACCACATGCTCATATTTTTAATTGGTCGCAAGTCTTCCACATTTTTTTTTTTTTTAAAGTACTGCAAATTTAGAGGCAGATAACATGGTAGGGTGAATTATTCTGTTCAGTAAGTTATAGGATTAATAACAAATATCCAGTAGCCAATATGAGGCATGTGACTTCCAATAAAACTATACCAAAGCAAATCAGAGATTTATTTGAAAAGACATAAAGGGAAATTCTCCCATGATATAAGTGTCTACCCATTAGCTGTACCATTTTTGTCCCATGGCCTACCACACCTATATGGTCTAGCTTCTGCTTAATTCACATTTACCTAGGGCACCTTCTCTTTGTCTGGATCTACCGTCCTTGACATTCACCTAAGATCTTCACACATGCTTTTCCACGTTCTTTGCAGGAATGGCAGTATCATTTAGGTTTCAGCTTCAGTGGAATCTCAGAGACCTTCCCCTAAGACGCTCTCTAACTCTTTGCGCTGATAGTTTCCTTTGTTTCTGTCTGTAATTAGAAGTTATTATCTTGTTTATTTGCTACAATTAAGATGGATGAGTTGCATCTCTTTGAAAATGGTCATTTCCTTACCACCCTCATTTTCAATTCAGCCACTCCCAAGTGTCTCAACATCCATACTTTTGAGCTGGTAGTTACAGGATTTGGAAGATATTGTTGTTAGGTGCTGTTGAGTAGGTACCAACTCATAGTGACTTTATGCATAACAAAACGAAACACTGAAGAACAGTGTTTTTGTTAATAAAAATTTCCCAGATTTTTTTTTCAATGTACATATCAACCGTTGTAATAATTTGCTTTTTCTCACACACAAAAAAGGGTCATACTTGACACATTTTGTTATCTTGGGCAGCTTCCCATGACAGTGGGATGGATCCAGTCCGTTTTCAGTGGCTGCATCATATCACTTCATTTGCTGTGTAATATTTTGGCCAGTCTCTTATTGATCAATACTTGAATGATTTCCAGACATTTTTCCCCCTTGTTGCATAAATGCTGCAGTGAATCTGTTTATCTGAAAACCACTGTAAGTATCTATGAAATCAGTTGTTACAAGTGGAATTACTAGGTCAAAGGGTGTGTGTTCACATTTAAATTTTTAACAAAAACTTCAGCTGGCCCTCCTGTTAAAGGAAGAGATTGTATCACATTTATTATGCCAACAACAGCCTGTATTCTGCGGGGTGCTGAAGAAACAGGTAAAAAGGATGCGGGAGAGTTTGTTGCCCTCCAGGAATTTCCCTCTATGCTGTGTACCTTATCCTAGGCAATGTCTGGGGTGTCGACTGGGTGGGTGGGTAAGTGGGTGGATTTAATTCAGCATTTCAAGCTTGCCTTGCAAACACTGTGGCTGGTGTCTGGGGTTCATTGTATTGACTCTCTCTGATAATGGATGTAATTTCCTTAGGGCAGAGACCTCATCCTACATTACTTGCCCTATATCTTGCATATCTTCATTGCTTTGTGAAAACGTTGTAATTATAACATGTCAGGCAGTATTTGAGGATCTAATAGAGGTGTTCTCTTTTTGGGGTGTGTGAAGAATGATTAACTTTGGCATTCTATACAGGTCATGGAATACCAGCCCGGAGGGGACTTGCTGTCACTCTTGAATAGATATGAGGACCAACTAGATGAAAATATGATTCAGTTTTATCTAGCCGAACTGATTCTGGCTGTTCACAGTGTTCATCAGATGGGATATGTACATCGGTAAGTATAACTCTGGTGGCACGTGAAGAATTTGTATCACTTAAGAGTTTATACAGAGAGTGAATGGATAAATGATTTCAGCATCAAAATACTGTTCCATCCAATTTTTATCTAGTGTTACCTGTAGCTGGGTGAAAGTCAGCTTTCCAGAATGGCAGACACTTCTGCTTGCCTCTTCAGCAGTAGGTTTAGAATGGGAATGTTGTGACGTTTGCTAGTTAGAGCAGTTATTGTAGCTACCAAGGCACCCGCATGGGTTCTTTGGTTTATATGGTTGAAAACTGGGATTTGGTTTGCAGAAGGAATTGGCATATCATGTAGTAAAGACCTTGGAGTTATATCTCTAAGTATACCTGTGAGTAATTTATTTACAAAGGAGTTCTACAAAATCCTCAGTCAGTTATTATTTTTACCAAGCTTTCATACTGCTTTGAACCATTTCAGCCCTGGCCAAAAACATAAAACCAGAACAGACCCTGTTTTGTTGTCTTCTAAATTTGGATTACTCAGAACTGAAACAGGACAGGAAAAATTATGGATTCAAGCCCTGGAATGAATGGGAAACTTGGGAGAGGCATAATGACCCCTTTCAGGAGCCTGATGTGGGAGATGGGAGTTTTGCCAGCACTCTGGAAGCGACGCAGATTCATAGCTGCATTGTCGGCTGCCATCTTTGTTTTCCACTCCGTTGGTGTAGGCTGCCCTTGTTTTCTAAGAGGGAGATTATGTCTCTAGCAGGGCTTTGATTTTGACTCATGATTTTCCTCTTCCAGTTAGTGTTCACCCACATTTTAAAAGTTTGGGTCTGTTGTAGTGATGTTTCATCAGCCATGACTGAACTGGTCAGAACGGGTTCAAAGCCCTGGTTTCTGCACGTCCTTACTCATCCGATGTTTATGTACATCTTAGAAGGTTGTGGTAACGGAATGATGGTTAGATCAGCAATCATGGAATTTAGATTTCAGTCTTAGCTTTTTATTGACTAGCTACATTCTTTTGACTTTAATTTCCACAATGTCTAATGTGTGTCTCTACAAGAAATAATCCATCTAATAACATGTGTTTATTTTATCATTATTTATTTTTACTTAAAATTTGTTCCGTAAAACAGATGAAAATCAATAGCGAGGTATATGTACCAGAATATATGCAATAAGATTCTTAACAGAATTGATATTCTAGATCGACAGTTGCTTGTTGATTAGAAGAGAGAAAACAACACTCATTTGTGACCCCAATTTTCTTGCAGAGATATCAAGCCTGAGAATATTCTTATTGACCGAACAGGGCATATTAAACTGGTGGATTTTGGATCTGCGGCTAAAATGAATTCAAATAAAATGGTAATGAAATGGAAAGAGATCACCTAATAGTTGTTGTGTTGCGTTCCCATCAGTTTGTGAAACACTGTGTAAAGCTGAGAGCCATGTTAGAGCCTTCTTCTGCCAGTGGCTGAAATGACTCCATGAGTGAGAGACACAGAGCTGTTTTTCAGACTTACTTAACCTTGGAACCCTTTTATGCATCCTGTCTGTTAATACTGTACAGAACATTTCTAAGAATACTCTTAACAGTATGGTAAAAAAGAAAGAAGAAATACTTACTTTGTTTTTCTTTTCATTTTCCTTGTTCGTTCTAGGCTGTCTTCTCTGATATTACGTTACACTTTAAAATATGTTGATGGAATCTAACCATCTTTATCTCAAATCCTGTTTCCCATGTAGCAAAATTGAAACTAGTTACCAGAATATTTCAATGGAGTGCCCTTAAGTATTAAGAACCAAGTGGTCCAAATGTCCTATTTAAGTCTTTGTTGTTGTTGTTGTTAAATGCCGTCGAGTCGGTTCCGACCCATAGCGACCCTGAACAGGCTTTCCGAGGGTGTAAATCCTTACGGGAGTAGAAAGCCTCATCTTTCTCCCGCGGAGCGGCTGGTAGTTTCGAACCGCTGACCTTAAGATCTGGGGTAAAAATTAAGCCACAGTCCCCATGCTGATTACAAAGGTGGGATGGTAGCTGTTGAGCTCAAGAGTAAGAATACTGTAGGACAAAGATGACCAAGTGAACAAAAAAATCTTTCAAGATTTTAAGTCATAATTTTACAATTGAGCCGCTCGGTGACCTAGACATACCTTTAGGAACTTGGCCTTTTGGCTTTTCTCTAAAAAATACCGATTTGAATTCAGATGCATAGATTAAGAGACTGGAGAAGCTGTCTTTCTAGAGCCGAGGGTTATGTCCTTTCTGTATATGAAGTTTCCTTTTTTCTGAAGTTATTTGAAGGAAAAGAAGGATATTGCTAGGTTTGTGTCTGGTAGTAGCATTAACTCTGTACTCTAATGTGTGACCTCCGTGCTCTGCAGATTTGAGACCTACTTGAGGTAATTTACTTGGTATTCAGGCTGCCTATGTGGTCCAAAGTCAGGGTTTCTCAACTGTAGCATTATTATTATTATTACTTTGCTGGTTATGATCTTAGACTCTGTTGAATTAGTCATTAAAAATTCTATTACTGTATCAGAAATTTTATATTTTAATGATTGTGTTCAATTCAGAAACAGGATGTGGAATACAACATAAGAAAAACATTAACAGTGCAGTTTTGTCACCTGGAATTCCAAAACTTAAACAATAGATTGGTGATATAAATCGACCCATGCATCTAAGTGCCAAGAATACTCTGTTCCCCCAGTGTGACAACCAAAAATGTTCCCCCTGGGGACATTGTCTTCTTTCCCTCTTCTAAGTGATAGCTATTGCAATAGATTAAGAAGCATCAGAAAGCTAAGTAATTAACTTATGATGGTGGTGATGGTGTACTGTGGAGTCGGTTCCAACTCATAGCAACCCTGCTTGGGGTTTCCGTGGCTGTAAATCTTTTTTTTTTTAATTTATCTATTGTAAACTGAGTGATAGTTTACATGGGAGAGCATTGGATGTACACCATTGTTTCATTGCAATGATTACAATCTCTTCTGTGTGTCTTTATTCAACAGTATTTGCTTCCATTCCCTCTGGCTTTTTGGGGGGCTGAGGTGGGATGTACACAAAAACACTCAGGAATATATAATCATTCAAACAGCTAAAGGGCACATTCGGCAAGCCTGCCTCCTGGCCGCCAGCAGCTGCTAGTCCCTCTCTTTCCTTGAGTCCAGAGTCCTCAGCTGTTCCCTTTCTCCATTTCCTCATCTCTGCCTCCATCTCTGGTGTCACTGCTTCTCTGGATAGGGTCCCACATTTCCCTCGTACTCTTCTCCCTTGATGGTCCTAGGGTCCTCTGCTTCTGGACTGTAAGATTAATCCCCTGTTTTTGTAATAAAACCTCTATCTTTACAATTGTGACAGTCGCAATTAGTCATGATAACAATTACTCACTATTGAATCACAAGAATCCTATCCCCATCTCCTTTCACCGGACCTGTCTAGATAAGATGAAAACTATTCAGTGGGGACTCTACCTCCTCACCTTCCCACTCTTAAACTAAACTCCCTTTTGAAAACTTGTAAGCCAGTCACTTAACCTCTGTCACCTCTATCGGCCCCTCATTTCAGGTGGTCGAAGCTGTAAATCTTTGCAGGAGCAAAAAGCTTCATCTTTCTTCTGCAGAATGGCTGGTAGTTTCGAACTGCTGACTCGTAACCACTACATATAGGCTGTTATATGTATTTGCAGTAAGGAAACTTATTCAATAAACTAGATTAAGATCCAAAGACACAGTTTGGTAAATAATTGGGATTAAGAGTAAGCCTGGCTTGGTCTCCTTGTTTTGGAATTCACTCTTTTCACAGCCCTCAGTGGAGAGACTGGCTTCCTGTACATCTCAGTTTGCTGTTTTTCCAGGATTCCAACTGCCCTTTTCAGTTCTTTAATCCTAGCAACCTTCACTGCAGGCAGGGAGCCTCCCGGGGACACTCGGATTTATTTGTAGCTGAAGGCTCAATCCTTGATTGTTTGCATCCTGGAGATGTGGCACGTGTCAGTAGCACACACTTGAGAACATCACACCTCCACTTCCCTTGGGGAGAGAATCGCCTCATTAGAATTTTGTGCTTTTTAGTTCAGAATGTGGCTAAGGAAATGAGAAAAACTTTTCACCATTGACATTTCTGTGATTTAAGACAAATTGTGCCAATGTGTAGACTTGAATCTCTAACCTTTCAGTTAGTAATCAAGGGCACTAACTTGTTTGCACCACTCCAGGATTCTTTTGCATCATAATACCAATAATCTGCACTCTAATGTGAAGTGTGGATTTATAATTAAAATTAATGTTGTAATATTTTATATCAATGACGGTGGGTTAAACATAGGCTTTCTTTAATAGACTGTTTTGCAGTTCTAATGTAGGTTCTGTTTTCTGTTAATATACAAGGGTAAATAAAAAGGTATTGCTACTTGGGTTCCCGTTCATACATGGTGGTTGGTGGTTATTGTGCTGTGGATCTGACTTACAGCAACCGTGTAGAGGGTAAGGTTTCTGAGGCTGCAAATCTTTACAGGAGCAAAACCCCTCATTTTTTACCCTCAAGGAGCTACTGGTAGATTAGAATCACTAACCTTGCAGTTAGCAGCCCATCTCGTAATGCACTACATTACCAGGGCTCCTGGTAATTTATATGTGGATGGGTTTATATATTTTTAAAATGTTTTAAAACATGTCTCTGTGATCAAGTTGTCTCCTGTCAAATTCTCTCAGTAATACAAGAGGGCATTAAAAAGTTCATGGAAAGATTGCATTATTTTTTCATTCTATTTTTCCATGTACTTCCCTGCCTCCCCCCATACTTTTTGAAGCCATTTCAAACACTTATCTTAGTCTCGTTAGAATGCATTAAAAAAATGTATAGTTTCCAGGGAGATTTGCTGGGCCAGTTGAATTCAAGGTAGAGAGATCAACCCAGAAGGGTATAATGACTATGTTTTGAGATTCCAAAGGAATTACCTTGATAGAGTTTTTTGAGGAACATAAGAAGTTTTTTTCTGAAAAATGAAAAATGCCAGGAAAGTTGTGCCAAGGAATTTTTTGCCATCATAGTAATGCAGCTGTTCATACTTCAAGGGTAGCAAGGACTGTTATATGAGGATTGTGTTGGGAAACCTTACCCCATCCACTCTAAAGCCCTGTTCTTGCCCCTTCAGACTTCTTTTTTTCCAAAACTCAAAGCACATTGAAAGGAACATGATTAGAGTCCCTTGAGGATGCCAAAACTTCTGTTTTAACATGGTACAAATAAGAGTATAGAAGCTTTCAGGGAATGGTTAGAAACTTGGAAACAGTGTCTTCAGAGTTATGTTGGCTTAGATGGAGAAAAAGTAGCTTCACATTTTGATATTTTTGTTCAATAAAGGTTTCTATGATTTTGTAACAGTGCTTTTTTACTTACCCTTATATATACACATATGAATTACTCTGTGGAATGTAGAGAGTAATTCTACAAAATTCATCTTGTTTTCCTACCATCCCCAAATATTATCTGTGTATTTTGGATATCTGTGAATCATTGGTCTGTTGCGTTTTCTGCCTTCCGTTGAATATGTTTCAAGCTTCTTATTTGGGGAGAGGTTCTGGAATATTTTCATTCGTAAACACTGAGTTCTAATGATCACTGCCTAGAGAGAATTGTGGTTGAGCCAAAACATGTTGTGACCTACTGTATTAGTTAGGTTCCCACTGTGCCTTGAAGGGAGTGGGAAGCATGAGTCAAAATCTGAAATAGCAAAGAACTAACAGTTTCAACCTCTCTCATTTGGTTCTCAGATAATGGTTGTGAGGAGGTTGTAAGCAGAGAGTGTTAGAGTGATGTGAAGCGATAACTAGCCCATTTGGCTGCTGGGAACCCGTAGATGGAGATGGACAGCCCTTTTTAGGTTTACGTACGGAGTATTTTCCCTTTTGGTACTTTCTAATATAAACTAATAATAGAATTTGGAAGATTAAATGATTAAACATACATTTGTGTAATCACATATCTGTTATAGGGCAAAAAACAGTGGGAGAGTTGTCTGACTCTGTTAAGTCTTATCATGAATTTGAAAACAAGGCATGTGACAATTTTTTCTATTCGGTTATATCACTCTGCTGTACCTGACCCATCAAATTCCTGTCAATTTTGGTTGTGAGTAATTAGCCATGTGAGCTACAAACAAGGAATACTGAGTATTTCTGACCAGTATAGTATGGTGATAACATAGCATGCAACAAGTACAAATAGTGCATATTTAATAATTATCCTTTGAAGTGATTGGAATGAATGGTAACCATTTAACCAACAACATAGTAGCATTATCACCATATACTCAAACCATTCTTCATTCTTCTTGGATCAACTATCAACGCTCGTGGAAGCAGCAGTCAAGAGATCAGACGACGTATTGCATTGGGCAAATCTGCTGTACAGGAACTTTTTAAAGTGTTGAAGAGCAGAGATGTCAGCTTGAGGACTAAGGTGCGCCTGACCCAAGCCATGATATTTTCAATAACCTCATATGGATGCGAAAGCTGGACAGTGAATAAGGAAGACCATAGAAGAATTGATGCCTTTGAGTTGTGGTGTTGGAGGAGAATACTGAAAGTGCCACAGACTGCCAAAAGAACCAATAGATCTGTTTTGGAAGAAGTGCAGCCAGAGTGCTCCTTGGAGGCCAGGATGGCTAAGCTTCGTCTCTCATACTTTGGACATATTGTCAGGAGAGAACAGTCGCTGGAGAAGGATGTCATGCTGGGTAAGATGGAGGGTCAGAGAAAAAGAGGAAGACCCCCAGAGAGATGGATCGGCCAGGTGGCATCATTGATGGTGTCAAGTGTGGCAGCGGTGGTGGGGTTGGCGCAGGATTGGACATTGTGTCATTCTGCTGTGCATGGGGTCGCTATGAGTCGGTTCTGACTCGGTGGCACCTAACAACAACAACAACAACAATCAAAGCAAAATTTTACAGTTTTGAAACTTTGGTGATTTAAAATATTTCTAAGTTCATTGTCAGTATTGAAGGTTTTTACTGAAACCCTATAGTTGAATCATAATCCTATAATGAATTCAGTAACATTTAGAAACTTGTTTAAGGACAGAAGTCTCGACTCAGACTTCCTGAGGCTCTCTCTTGAGTTAAACTGCTATACTCTTTCTTGACGTGAAGGCATTCTGGTTCTACCTTAGACCAGTTTTCCCCACTTTGTCTCTACTTTTCTCCTACAACATAGGTGTACTTGTGTGCTTCTTGGATGGCATGAGCAACTGGCTTTCCCAAGTAGAAATCTTATTCAATGAGGACTTTTTTTCCTGAGTGGACATAATACCTAGTTAATGAATGAGTGGTTTCAAGAGTAACAGTATTACAGTGCTTTTTAAATTTATTTTTATTTTTTAAGTTTTTATTGTGAATTGAGTAATCATTTACACGGGAGAATATCGGTTTTATACTCAACGTTTCATTGCAATGATTACAGTCTCCTCCGTGCCTCATCGTTCAACAGTATTTGCTTATAGTCCCTCTGCTTTTTTTGGGGGTGGTGGGTGGGGTGGTGATGTACACAAAAACATGGAGGACTATTTAATTATTTAATCAACCAAAGGGCACATTTTGCAAGCCTGTCTCCTGGCTGCCAGCACACAGCCTTTCTCTTTCCATGAGTCTAGAGTCCTCACCTGCTCCCTCTCTCTATGTCCTCATGTCTGCCTCCATCTCTGGTGTCACTGCTTCTCTGGATAGGATCCCACATTCCACTCATGCTCTTCTCCTTTGATGGTCTTAGGGCCATCTGTTCCTGGACTGTAAGATTAACTAATGCCCCCTTTTTCTTACAAAACTTCTACCTTTACTGTTGTAACAGTTGCAATTAGTCATGATAACAATTACTAATGAATCATAAGAATCTTATCCCCATATCTTTTCACCAGATCCTTCTAGACAAGGTGAGAAGGTGAGATCTATTCAGTAGGAATTTTACTGTCTCCCGCATACTCTTAAACTAATCTCCCTCTTGAAAACTTGTAAGCCAGTCACTTCGTGCCTTTAGAGCCCCCCCCCCCCCCCCGCCATTTTAGGTAGCCAATGTGTAAGTTGTCCATCCCTATCAACCCCATTACACTGCTTTTTGGGCATAGATTTGGGAAAGCCTGTACCAGAGTGTGAATCTTAGAAAGAGGTGAAGAGAGAAGGAGTAGAAAGAATGGGTTCATTTTCTATGACCAGGGAGTCTTGGAGTAGAACTATCAACAAAATTAAGGTTATAGTCTGGGAGAGTGTGATCTTCATCACTGGAAATAGAAGGTCTTGTATTGTCCTCTTTAGACATTCATTTTCCTCTCAGTCCTCAATCATATGAAAGCAAAACAAATTTTATTTTCTTGATCCAAGTCAGCCTTGAAAGTGTTGGGCCTACTTATAAAAATCTCACAGCTCACTCGGGAACATTCTTCCTTTACTAGGGAGAAAGCTATTTTGGACAATTTAACAACTGATCTGAGGGAGATCCCTTTACAATATAGAGTTCATGGACAACTCACCAACACAGTATATGACTAATGTTAGGCTCTCACTCTGATTTGATGGCGTAGATTAGAGAGGTGATCCTTGGATTTCAAGTTTTATATCTTAGTGAAACTTTAAAACATTATTGAGGACAGATAGGGGTTGTCAACTTTTACTAGGTTGCCTAGGAAGGTTGGGGATGTGTTGGGGGCGGAAGACCCACTTCTGTCAGCACCATCTGAAGAAGCCAATACTGAAACAGCTATAAAGACAAATTCTCAGAAAAAAAAGGACAGCCCTTTAAAAGGCATGCATTTAACTTTATCAAAAGATCTGTATTGTCCTAATCTCCTTTGCCAAGGTCAGCTACTCAGTACCATTGGCCTGCAGGGACCTGGGTTTCTGAACAGTGGGGAGAGATCACAGGACCAGGGTCTAGGAAAATGAACTCATTAACTTTTGGCTGTTGGTGGAAGTTATTTATCATGTTGTGCCCTGTCAGTGGGCAAGTTAAGTAGGAATGTTGATTCTAAATGCAGTTTTCTAAGATTTTTAATTGGAGATAGGACACATATTTGTAATATTATGTTGCTAGCTTGCTGCCAGTTTTTAATTAATGGGAGGTTGATCTTCTGGATTCATCATTAGGATTTATTATAATTTCACTATTCTCATCAGCTAGAGATGTTGCATCATATCAGTAACTTGTATTAGAGCAGCCAATTTCCACTTCAGGTATATACCCAGCTTTTGTTTGTGTTACCAAAGGGTGAGCTCATCAGCACCTCTTGCCCTTTGCCTTTGGATTAGATTATGTGCTGGTTTATTTTTATTTTTTGAACTAGTAAATCGTTTGCATTTCCTGATGGTGTGCCACTTGATGTAAGGTTTAAGTACCTGGGAGAATAGTAATCAGTAACAAATTAGCTTCTGTCTGAAATGTGACTGTTGGCAGTGTACTTGAGGATAATTGAAAGTCTGCATTCATTTTGCTTGTGGGTTTCTAGGTGAATGCCAAACTCCCAATTGGGACTCCCGATTACATGGCCCCTGAAGTGTTGACCGTGATGAATGGGGATGGCAAAGGTGTCTATGGCCTGGAGTGCGATTGGTGGTCCGTGGGTGTGATTGCTTACGAGATGGTTTATGGGCGATCACCATTTACTGAGGGTACCTCAGCCAGAACCTTCAGTAACATCATGAATTTCCAGGTAACCATTATTAGTTGGTTTTAAAGTAATACTGTCAAATGTCTGTTAGAAATTGTGCTAATAAAACTTGATTTATAAGTTAAAATAATAATAGCAAGGACTAATACTAGTGTTGTTAAGTGCCATCAGTAGAGACCCTGTGTAGGGTTTCTAAGGAGCAGTTGGTAGGCTTGAATTGTTGGTCTTGTGGTTAGGGGTCCAATGCTTACCCTATATTGCCACACCAGGATTCCAGTACTTTAACAGTACGTAGTGGTTACTTTGTGCCAAAATACGACCGGGAAAGAATTACCTCCACAAAGTAGAGTTGACCTTAATGATGTGGATGGAATTAAGCTTTCAAGATCTTTTGTGGCACAATTCAAATGAGAAGAAATAGTTGAAAATGTCTGTTAATCAGAATATAGAATGTATGAACATGGATCTAGGCAAATTGGAAGTCATCAAAAATGAAATGAAATAAATAAATATTGATATCCTAAGCATTGTTGTTGTTGTGCCGTCAAGTCAGTTCCTACTTAAAGTGACCCTTTAAATATA
>NW_006408596.1:7629082-7634973 GCF_000296735.1 Chrysochloris asiatica
CAATTGTTTAGCCACACCACTTGCTGCCTTTTCATTAATAACTCTTTTGACTGCCTGCAAAAGATGAGCCACAAGATCACCACAAGATCCATCTGACCTCGGCCTAACTCCACGTGAGCCAGCCACGCCAGTCGCAGGAGGCAAACTCTCGGCTTTTTTCCTAGCCGCCTTCCCAGAGGAAAGATGTTTCCGCTCAGAGCAGGGCCCAGCCTTGTTCGCCACGGAGCCCACTGCCGGCCACGCTTGACTCGGCCGCCACCGCTTTTTGCCGGAAGCAAAAGCCTCAGCTCCTTTCAAAGCCATTTGGAGGCAAAAGCGCCACGGCTTGGGTTTACTCTTTGTCTCTTTAAGCCGAGGGCGACGGCGAGTGTAAGACCAATCTGGGCCCTCATATCGGGCAGCCTCTCCTTCTAGAATGAGTTCGTTCTCAGAATTTATTTTAGCAAAACCTAAACCAGAAAAATTAGACTGTTTTTGTACCTCAGCTGAATTTAGCAAAGACTCATCACAGGCCAGAAATTCACTCTCAGAACCGGCTTTGCTAGCAAGGCCAGGTAACTCAGTAATTTCAGCATGAGAACAAGCTTGTTTTACAATATACCAATAAGCAAAAGACCCATTTAAATCATTATATCGAGCGGTTTCCTCCGCTAAAGTAAGCTCATTTTCAGGACTCCCTTTCTCAGTATCTAAACTCAAGGAGCCTGGCACTTCTTGCGCTTTAGTTAAACTTGTTACATACGTAGGGGTTAGGGGTTCCTTAGCAAGCTCTTTCGGCTTCGTTTTATCTAGGAGAGGGAGAGATTAATCACAACCTCGAAAATCATTCTCAGACTCAGGCAAATAGGTGATAGCCCTTTCAGGAATGGGATCCTGGCTACGTTCCCTGAGCCAACGTTTCATCTCCCTCTGGATTCTTTTCCATTCTGATTCCCCCAAGATTCCACTCTCAGGTAACCAGGGGCTAATCAGCTGGACACACTTAGCAAAATTAGACAAGTTTCTTTCATCAACATACATTTTTCTTTTTCTTTCTTGCAGAGATTTCTTAAGAATTTTAAGATATACAGGATGGAGACTAAGAATTTTAGGATATACAAAATGGGGGCTGGGCTCTCTCTGGCCCCCCATCCCCTTAACTTCCTTACTGCTCCTTTCCAGCCTTACTCTTTGACTAGAGAGACCGCGGTTCCCATGAGCAGTGTCCGGCATGGACCGAGGGTCATCACTTAACCCCATCCTTCGTGCCCCACGTTTTGAGGCGCCATTTATGTCAGGGACTGGACTCGACATAGTTGTGTTGTTCACAAGTGTTTGATTCACGAGGAGGGGAGATTTTGTGGCGATAGTGATAGCGAAAGAATACACAGACAAACAGAAGAAGGGAGACAATGAGGCATCCCAAAACCAGGTTGGATACATCACTGGTGGGCAGGCTTGGGACTACAGGCATCATGGCCTCTGCAGGCAGCACCTCACTGCCCTGCCATCTTTACTGCGTGCCTTCCAATCCGTAATGCACTGCAATCTTAATGCAAGCCTTCCAACCAGTAATGCACCTTCAATCACCTTTTAATTGGGTATAATAATAAAAGATTTGAAGAAAAGTTGAAAGACAGTACAGAGCATATCCATATACTGTTTACCTAGCTTTCTCTAATGTTAATATCTTCTAAAACTATGCTGCCTTTGTCAAAACAAAGATTAATATTGGTACATTACTATTAACTGAACTTTGGAATTTGTTTAAATTTCACTGTGTCCCCACTGATGTCTCTCTTCCCTTTGGTTCCAGGAACGAATCCAGGGTATTACATTACAATTCGAATGCTGCTAGCCTTTGATGGGACTACCTGGAAGGTTAGCGGTGGTTCATACCCACCCAGGAGCACTAAGGGAAACACGGTTGGTGATCTGCTTCCAAAAGGTCACATCTTTGAAACACCCTGTGGTGCAGTTCTACTCTGCACATCTGGTGAGGCAGAATCCCCTTGAAAGTAGCTTACTAATACCAGCCTTAGCTTTCCTGCTTAGTGGCGCTCAGTTAGTGGGTGGACCAACATGCTCACTGACGGTTGAGAGTGCCTGTTTCTGGAGGTCCCGTGGCATTCTTGACTCTTCTGGGAGCCATGGCATTGCTTTCAGTGTCTTCTAGTCGATTTTCCACTCTTTGAGCAACCTCTGATTTCTGCATATTTGCAATCAGCTCAGGGTTTTGAGATGGAACCCTGGCTGGATTCCATACATTTGGGGTGCCAACTAGGTAGCTCTAACATAAATTTCGCCTTTATCCAGTTCTGTTTTTCATAAACACATGGTGAGTGACTTCTATCAAGAAAACATTTGAAGTTATTAAGTTTCCTGAGTTCTGGTTGCTGATTAAACATCTTGTGGTTCCAGGCTGTTGAATGCTTCCACTTTTCTCAACATGAGATTGTTCCTTGGTGAAAGCAGTATTAACTTCTCTGCTTCTTCACCCCTGATTCTTCTGTTTCTTGTTGGAAGCAATGAAAGGAAGTACTGTTTAGCACAGCAGGTAATAATCTTCAAAAACTCATTATCTCAAGAGGTGGTCTTGGCAGGATGTAAAATGCAATTTAAGAAGGGTCTGGACAATTTTATGAATGACAGAACTGGGAGTGGTTGGGTAGAGAACTAGGGCATGGCTTGGCTTTGACAATGAGGTCACAGAGCCTGTGAACCTTCCCAGGTCCTGCCCGTTGGTGTTTCTCTGAGCAACCCCGCAGGAACACGGATCTGACCCAGTTTAGGGATGCTTATTCTCCCAGCAAGTCAGAAGCTCTGTGATGAGTTACTGCCACCCTCATGGGTCACCAGGCACCCATTATCTGGATGTTTCACTTGATCAGATGTAAGGGAGCATTTTCAGCTGCTTATTATTATCATCATTTCAAGACTACTTTCCAAATTTCAGTAGGGGGCTTTTTAAAGCAGGCCAGCTGCTCTGGTTGTGCGAGTCTGATGGTGTTTCACATGCTGAGCAGGATTCTAGTTGGACCCAGTTCGATTTTCTGTGCTTCTAGAAAGCTGAAGCCAATCCAAGTTCCTCTTTCATGCCTTTGGGCTCTGCCTACCTTTCCCTGCATTGCACCCCTGCTCCTGTCAGGGGAAAGCTAGGCTGTCAGGTGCTGTGTTCTAGTGACATCTTTTGCCCCCAAGGCTCAGTGATCTCCATGGAACCAGCATGCTGCCACCTTTCATCCTAGACTGCGATGTCTTGACAGTAAGATACACAGTATGTGTGATGATCATGGATGATTTCCTAGAACACTTAGGGCTGATGCTCCAGAGAATGTGTATCGTCTGTGGCTTATGACATAGGCTCGTTGTCTTTAGTCATCCTAAAGGTTCTTACAAATTCGTTCTGATTTTTCATGTCCTCAGCATTTGTTAGCAGAGAGTACATTTTATTTGGATCCTGAAATGACTCTGGTGACCCTCTTCCTCTTAGATTGTATTATTCTTGTGCTGATCATCACTTTTATTTGGCCTCATATGGCTATAATGAAACCTCAAGTACATAATCCTGTTGTTACTCCCTAAACCTGATTGATGATTGCCTTCAATTTAAAGAGGAGGGAGGGATACCATTGCTTCTTAGCCGCTGGAGAAACTCCTACTTATTGCTATATGCAGCAGTGAGCAGCGTGTAACTCACCAGGTTGTTTACTCCAGTCCTTTAGCCGGAAATTATCATTCAGGGAGTGACATTTTGTGCCAAACACTAGTTATTTAAGTATGTTGTTGTTGAGTGCTGTCGAGTCGCTTCTGACTTATAGCAACCTGATGCACAACAGAATGAAACACTTCCCGGTCTTGTGCCACAGTCGTTACACTTGAGCCCATTGCTGCTGCCACTGTGTCAGCTCATCTTATTAGGGGTCTTCCTCTATTCCCTGACCCTCCACTTTACCTAGCATGATGTCCTTCTCCAGGGAACTGGACCCTACTGATAATGTACCCAAAGCACAAGAGAAAGTCTCATCATCCTGGCATTCTGATACTGCTTCTTTCAATAAAGATTTGTTTATTTGTCTAGTAGTCCATGGTACTTTTAATAATGATTCTTCAACACCATGACTCAAATGCATCTGTCCAACCATAGTCTTCCTTATTCATTGTCCAACTTTCACATGCATAAAAAGCTATTGAAAATACTGTGGCTTGGGTCAGGTACACCTTAGTCCTCAGACTGACGTCTTTGCTCTTGAACATTTTGAAGAAGTCTTGTGGTGCAGATTTGCCTAATGCAATACATCATTTGATTCCGATCTTGCATAGTCAGTAAACCACAGGTAAATATCTTTTGGGTATTTTCTACTTTCAGCCAGCATCCATTTGACATTAGCAACAATAATCCCTCATTTCACATCCTCGTCTGAATCCAGCTTGAACCTCTGGCATTTCCCTGTCAATGAATGTTGCAGCCATTTTTGAATTGTCTTTAGCAAAATTCTACTCACATGTGATATTAATGATATTATTAGGTGATTTTGGGTCACTTCTCTTTGGCATGGGTACAAATATGGATCTTTCCTAGACATTTGGCTAGGTAGTTGTCTTCCATATTTCTTGGCATAGATGAATGAGTGCCTCCAATGCTGCCTCAGTTTGTTGAAACATTTCACTTTGTATTCCATCAATTCCTGGCACCTTGTTCTTTGCCAATACCTTCAGTGCAGCTTGGACTTCTTCTTTCAGTACCACTGGCTCTTGATATTATGATATCTCTTGAAATGGTTGAACATCATCCATACCTTTTTGGTGCAGTTACTCTGTATTCCTTCCATCCGCTTTTGATGCTTTATGCATCATTCAATAGTTTGCCCATAGAAAACCAAGATTGCAAATCATGGTTTGAATTTTTTCCTCTGTTCTTTCAGTTTGAGAAGTGCTGAACATGTTCTTTCCTTTTGGTTTTCTAACTTCAGGTCTTTGCACATTTCATTATAATATTGAATTTTGTCTTCTCGAGCTGCCCTTTGAAGTTTTCTGTTCAGTTCTTTTACCTTCTCATTTCTTCCTTTTGCTTTAGCATTTCTGTGTTTGACAGCAAGCTTGAGAGTCTTTTCTGACATCCATTTTGATCTTTTTATTTTTTTCCTGTCTTCTTAATGACCTTTTGCTTTATTATTTGATATTCTTGATGCCATCCCACAGTTCTTCTGGTTTTTGATCGTTAATGTATACTGCACCAAATCTGTTCTTGAGATGATTTCTAAATTCAGATGGGATATGTTCAAGGTAAAATTTTGGCACTCGTGGACTTGGTTTAATTTTCTTCAGCTTCAGCCTGAACTTGCAAAGGAGCAATTGATAGTCTGTTCCACAGTTTGTCCCTGGCCTTGGTTTGACTGATGATAAGGAACTTTTCCGCTGTCTCTTACCACAGATATAATCACTTTAATTCCTGTATATTCCATCTGGTGAGGTTATGTTGTTTAAAAAAGTTATTTGTAATCAAGAAGTCATTGATCTTGTAAAATTGTGACCTCCAGCATCATTTCTATGATCAAGGCCATATTTTCCAACTACTGATCCTTCCTCTTTACTTCCAACCTTTGCATTCCAATCTCCTGTAATTATCAACACATCTTGATAGCATGTTTGATCAATTCCAGACTGAAGAAGTTGATATAATTCTTCAATTTCATCATCACTGACTTTAGTGGTGGTACATAAATGTTAGTAAAACTGATATTAATTGGTCTTCTATGTAGGCGTATGGAAATTATCATATCACAGACAGCATTATACTACAAGGTAGATCTTGAATGTTCTTTTTTTTTTTCTTAAATGTTTTATTGTGAATTATGTGATAATAGTTTACATGGGAGAACATTAGTTTTACATTCATTCTATAGTATATC
>NW_006408596.1:7635073-7639643 GCF_000296735.1 Chrysochloris asiatica
TTCAAACTGAAGAAAATTCAAACAAGTCCAAGAGAGCCAGAGTATGACCTTGAATATATCCCACCTGAATTTAGAGATCATCTCAAGAATAGATCTAATGCAAAGAGCAGCATTTACCTCAGGACAAAATTCAGAAGGGTTGGGAAGGAGAGTGGTAGAACTAGGAACCACAGGGAGAAAATGGGGAACTGTTGTTACATGGTGGGGATTGCAGTCACTGAGATGAAGTGGGGTGTATGATATGTTAAATATGAAACTGATGATCTTCTCTGTAAACTTACAGTCAGTTCACAATAAAAAATTTCTAACAAGAAAAATGAATAGATTTGATGCATTGAACACTAATGACTGAAGACCTTACTAATTTGTGGGATGACATAAAGTATATCATACATGAAGAAAGCAAAAACTCATTAAAAGGACACAAAAGAAAGAAAAGACTAAAATCAATGTCAGAATAAAATGAAATTTGCTCTGGCATATAGAATAGCTAAAGGAAATGCAAGAAATGATGAAATGAAAGAACAAAATCGAGTCTTTTTAAAGGGTGGCTTGAGAAGACAAAGTCAAATGTTATAATGAAATGTGCAAAGACCTGGAGTTAGAAAACCAAAAGGAAAGAACACACTCGACATTTCCCAAGCTTAAAGAACTGGTGAAAAAAAATTCAAGCACTCAGTTCCAATATTGAAGGATTTTGTGGGTAAAATATTGAACTATACTGAAAGCATCCAAAGAAGTTGGAAAAAATACACGTAGACACTGTACCAAAAAGAATTGGTTGCTATCCAGCCATTTCAAGAGATAGTTTCTGACAAGAACTGATGATATTGACAGAAGTCCAAGCTGCGCTGAAGGCATTGGTGAAAGAATAATAGAGCTCCAGGAATTGAAGGAATACTAACTGAAATGTTTCAACAAACTTATAAAGTGCTGGAAGTACCCACTAGTCTATGTCAAGAAATTTGGAAGTTAGCTACCTGGCCAACAGACTAGAAGAAATCCATATTTGTGTCCATTCCAGAAAAAAGTGATCTAACAGAATGTGGGAATTATCTAACAATATCATTATTATCAAAGAGCTCTGGAAATGTTAAGACAGGAAACTTAGAGGGCAGTGAGTTTATGTTAATGGGGGAGGAGCATTTTAGGAAAGGAGGATGAGAATGGTCTTACAATTCAAGAATGTAGTCATCGTCCTGTAGTTGTACATGTGGAGACTGTTGGATTGGTATATATTCTTTTGCGTAGATTTTCAACAGCAACAAAAACTATATTTCTAAAATGTATATTTTAGCACCTAGTGTGTGCCAGGTATTGTTAGGTCCCAGGTTAGTGATGAGCAAGAAGGAGAGGGTCCTCTCCACCTACTTTCCCCTTTATCCTGAATACATCACAGTACTGTGTGATGAGAAAATGCAGAGTTCAGGGGAGCAGTGGGAAGGAGTGATGGGGAAGAAGCTGGGTGTGGACAGAGAACAGCATGATCTGTTAAAGGTGTTAGAAATAGCTCATGGTTGTCAGGATGGGGAGTGTGGTGAGATGAGACAGGAGAGAAGAACATGGGTTGCAAAGGCTATTGAACTCCTGGGAAGGAACTAGGCCTATTGCTGTGAGTAACCATCTATTTTGGGAAAATGCTTTTGGTCCAAAGTTAACATGGTACAACACTTCCTTCCATTAAAAAAAAAAAGCTTTCTTAACTTTGAGATATGAAAAGCTGAATCATTGCTAAGGAAATAATTATTTTATTTTTTATACAGAGGTTTTTGAAGTTTCCAGATGACCCCAAAGTGAGCAATGAATGTCTTGATCTGTTTCAAAGTTTGTTGTGTGGACAGAAAGAGAGACTGAACTTTGAGGGCCTTTGCTGTCATTCTTTCTTCGCTAAAATTGACTGGAAGAACATTCGTAACTGTAAGTACACTGCATCCCTTATATTTGGGTGTTGTTAGGAAACAGTTGAAAATGGGCAGCTTTTAAAAACAGATGTTGGCTTTTTCAAAGTAAAGGAGGCTTCCGTGGTGGTGGTGTGCTGTGGAGTTGGTTCCTACTCATAGCGACCTGTATGGGGTTTCCAAGGCTGTACATCTTTACAGGTGCAGTAAGGCTCATTTTTCTCCCACAGAACAGCTGGTAGTTTCAAACTGCTGACCTTGAGATGAGCAGCCTGACTCGTAACCACTGTGCTACAAATTCTCCATGTGGACTCTTGAGGAAAGTGCTTCTTTATCTCTTTCAACTTGCAGTTGCTGCCAACATTCAGGCACTTGTAGACAAATCTGTCACCATTTGAACAGGGTGTGCATCTTTCTGTGTCTGTATTCTTCTTTTAAAAGGTATCACTCAGAAGGGAGTCCTGGTGTGGGACTATAGGTTGGTTTGAGCTGTGAGGCCAGCATTTCAAATTCACCAGCTGCGCCTGCTTCAGAAACCCTATACAAGGTCACGGTGATTACAACAACAGAGGGGTTAGTTTTAGGACCCACCCTATTGTGGTGGCACCCCACTAGCATAACAAAAGAGAAGCGTATTTCCGAACAGCATCACATCCACAGGCACAGAGTGTGAGAATGTTGATACATGTCTTTGAGGGACACAATTCAATCCACAACACTTTGACAGAGTTTCTTTCCAGAGTAAAAGTAGATTTTTAATTTCATTTACTCATCCCATGCTAAATGCAGGTCGTTTAGGATTCCTTTTAGAGTTGAAAAGGATTCTTAGACCCAGCCTTCTCATTGACAGCTGAGAAAGAATTACTGGGAAGAGATCGGCTGCATTCACAGGGTTGCTCTGCTAATACCCTGGAAGCTACCAAGGGTTCGTCGTGGTGGTCCTTGGTTTGCTTCTCCACTGTTGGTCTTTGCTCACAAACACGTAAAATCTATAATGTGTACACAAAGTGCTTTTGTTTCCACACCACTTTGAAATCAATTAGTGTAAGCCACATTAATTTATTAAGCACAAAGATCTGATTTATTACCAGCAGAACCAAAGTACTTGTTTTTAAACAAACTGGTGATTTGTCTAAACCTTGCCTTCCGTTTTTCAGTTGTGTTGTTGAGTATGTGTGATCTAAGCTGTGTGTCAGAACTAACTGGACAGCACGTAACAACAACAATGATCTGGCAGGATGACCAGCACAGACTAGAGCGGGCAGAGAAGCAGTTGACCTGCCTGAGTGTGTGCTGTACTGTTGGTGGAGGGAGGGAGGGAAATGGGGCCAATTTCAAGGTGTTAAGCTAGGCTTCTCATTCAATCTGTGGTGCCTCTTCCACCTATAGCTGGGAAGTGTGAGGGCAGTTAAGGTCCAGTATTGGCCAGTTGAAGGAGCCCTGGTGGTGCAGTGTTAAGCACTTCACTGCTAACTGGAGGTTGGTAGTTGGAAGCCACCAATAGATCCAAGGGGAAAGATAAGGCAGCTTTGGAAACTCAGTGGGGGTAGTTCTGCTCTGTCCTGTAGGGTCACACTATGAGTTGAATTCGACTCGATGGCACCAGGTTTATTGTCCATCTGAAAACCATTTTCATGGTTTTTCCAATAATCTGGTGGAATGTTTCATTAGGTAGCATTTCCATTAATCTGTGTTTACACATTTTTTTTCTTCAGGTAGCCACATTGTTGAATTTCTCTTATCTTTAGGTATCAGCTCTCAAATTTCCAAAGTTGAGACCTTTTAATGAGTAATATGTTTTCTATCCTCTTTTGCTTTTGGGAAGATCTAGTGCAATTTTTTGTAGATGTTCAAGTACTTAAATGTGTTCTTACCTTGCCTTTTGATGTCTTTAATCTTCTTGAATAAGTAATTAATTTGTTTTATGCATGAAGCTGCTGATTATGACTAATACCATGTTTGTACTTAAATCAGTGTGTAGTAATTAATTATCTAAGTAACTTTATTTGGGATTTCAGTAAACTCTGATGTTGTTTTTGGTATGCAAGAATTCCATGATTGTTTTGGTCTAGTCTTTTCCTTTCAGCCTGCTCTTATAGGTGTTGGGTTGTTTGTACTAACATGTGGCATCTATTCTATAAATGATGTCCCTTTTGTTATGTAGTTCAAGCTCTCCATCATGAGACCTGTCATTTGAAAAGCACGGTGCTTTAGGGACTGTGATAACTTGTGTGTGATGTTAGTCCTGGCAATCTTCATTCATGTTTGCTTCACCATATCTTTGGTTCCTTTTCCTAATAAATATCCATTTAATTTTTCTTTGTCTTTGGCACATTTTCCCCCTTCCCATTAGCATCAGGGAGCTCTCACCCAACTAAACCCTGATCTTAAAAATCGCAAAGTGGATGGTTTTTATAGACTTCCAATTTCCAGTTGTCTCTGAATAGTCAAGAAATGTATTTGTTGTTTTCATTTTCAGATTCTTTTAATTTTCAATCACCTTTTATTTATTTAATTTATTTTATTTTTTTAAGGGAGACAATGAGGCACCCTAAAGCCAGGGTGGACACATCACTGGTGGGCAGGCTTGGGACTACAGGCATCATGGCCTCTGCATGCAGCAACTCAGTGCCCTACCATCTTTACTGCGTGCCTTCCAACCCGTAATGCAG
>NW_006408596.1:7659351-7660595 GCF_000296735.1 Chrysochloris asiatica
CAAGAGCTGAACAGAAAATTTCAAAGATCAGCTTGAGAAGATAAAGCCAAATATTACAACAAAATGTGCAAAGATCTGTAATCAGAAAACCAAAAAGGAAGAACATGCTTAGCCTTTCTCAAGCTGGGGGAACTGAAGAAAAAATTCAAGCCTTGACTTTCATTATTGAAGAATTCTCTGGGGAAATTATTGAATGATGCAGAAAGCATCAAGAGAAGATGGAAGGAATACGCAGAGTCACTGTATCAAAAAGAAATGGTTGATGTTGAAATGTTTCAAGAGGTAGCATGTGATCAAAAGCCAATGATCCAGAAGGAAGAAGTCCAAGGTGCATTGAAGGAATTGGCAAAGAACAAGGCACCAGGAATTGATGGTATCAAAATGGAAATCCTTCAAGAAAGTGAGGCAGCACAGGAGGCACTCACTCATCTCTGCCAAGAAATTTGGAAGATGACTATCAGGTCAACTGATTGGAAGTGATCCATATCTGCGCCCAATCCAAAGAAAGGTGACACAATGGAAGACAGAAATCATCGGACAATCTCTTTGGTACCCAATGCTAGTAAAGTTTTACTAAAGGTAATACAGGCTGCAAGCATACATTGACAGAGAACTTCCAGAGGTTCAAGCCAGATTTTAAAAGAGGCCATGGAACGAGGGATATCATTGCTGATGTCTCATGGGTCTTGACTGAAAGCAGAGAATATCAGAAAGATGTTTACCTGTGCTTTATTGACTACGCAAAGGCTTTTGATTGTGTGGATCATACAAGCTATGGACAACATTGTGAAGTGTGAGTATTCCGGAATACTTAACTGTACTCATGAGAAACTGTACCTGGACCATGAACCAGTTGTTCGAACAGAACATGGGAACACTGAATGTTTTAAAATTAAAAAAGCTGTGCAACAAGGTTGTATTCTTTCATCATACTTATTCAACCTGTAAGCTGGGTTCTATGAAGAAAAACGTGGCATCAGGATTGGACAAAGACTCATTAACAACCTGCAACATGCAGATGAAAGTTAAGTGTGCCTGCTGAAAGTGAAGAGGACTTAAAACATTTACTGATGAAGATCAAAGAGCACAGTCTTTGGTATGGATTGCATCGCAAAGTAAAGAAAACAAAAATCCTCACCACTGGACCAATAAACAACATTCTTATCAACAGAGAAAAAGATTGAAGTTATCAAGGACTTCATTCTTCTTGGATCAACTATCAACACTTATGGAAGCTGCAGTCA
>NW_006408596.1:7661618-7663661 GCF_000296735.1 Chrysochloris asiatica
ACTATGTAGTTATACAGTGTATTTCTTGCAAACAGTTCTGTGAAATGTCAGGATTAGCGTATCCATTTTACAGACAAGGGACACGTAAGTGCAGGGAAGTCAAGTCACGTGTCTCAGGTCTACATATGGATTGAAGTCTGTGGCATCAGCTTTTGACTCCCCAGTGCCGTGTGTGCTGTAGCATAAGTAATTATTATTAGCGATGGCACCAAATAGAATAAAAAGACAATGGAATTTTTCTATGGACTTCTGGTAGCCCCTGGTAACAAGCCATGCCATACTGTTGTTGTTGTTGTTAATTGCCTTCAAATTGGTTCTGAGTCATAGCAACCCTCTATAGGGGTTCCAAGAAGCAGCTGGTGAGTTTGAACTGCCAACCTGTAGTTCAGAGTGACACTGTGTCCCTGTCCTTTATCTCACAGCATCACACCAGATTGGTTTAATTTCTGGATCATTTATGTACATTTGGAATTGAAATATGTTTTGAATTTGTTCGGAGTTAGTACAGTATCTGTTTATCTGCAGTGTGTTTAAGTGACATGTGAGGTGCTGTGATTCCATTGTTGTGTACCATCAAGTGGATTCCAACTCCAACGTCCCTATAGCACACAGCAGAAGTGTCCCATAGACTTTCCGTGGCTGTAATCCCGATGGGAACAATTCTAGCAGCCTAGCACTTAACCAATGTGCTACCAGGACTGCTGCTTTTGTTCTAGTGAGGATCTATTTGGACACATCCCTGCCTTCATGGACATTCTAGTGTGAGATCCTAATGGATCTTGTGTTTGTTCTTACATTGGTTTATCTCAAAATGGTAGAGAGTTTAGTCCTCAGTAGGTCCTCATTGGTTTACTGAAGCACATATGCTTGATATTACACAAAACAGTTATCCTGACCCAGAGACTCATTCTCCACAAGCAGTGGTCCAACTAGTCTACCAATCTGGTACTTTTGCCCAGGAAAGCCCATTTTAAAAAATCATGATTTATAGAAACTAGAGGACTTAGCATGTGGTTTTGCTGTTTATTTAGAACATGCTTCATCCACCTAGGCAATATTGGCATTTGGGGCGAGAGGATTCTTTGTTGAGGTAGGGGCTGTACTTTGTATGATTGGATTTTGAGCAGCATCCCTGGCCTCTACATGCTAGATGCAGTAGTAGCCTCTTCCCTGTTGTGACTGTCAAAAGCGTCTTCAGACATTACCAAATGTCCTCTGGAGACACAGTTTCCCTTGTTTGAAAGTCACCAATCTAGAATTGTGGGGTGACATCAAGAACATCATACAGGAAGAAAGTAAAAAGTCATTAAGAAGACAAGAACGAAGGAAAGGGTCAAAATGGATATCAGAAGAGACTCTGAAACTTGTTCTCCAGCGTAGACATGCTAAAGCAAATGGAAGAAATGAGGAGGTACAAGAGCTGAACAGAAAATTTCAAAGGTCAGCTCAAGAAGATAAAGTCAGATGTTACAACAAAATGTGCAAAGATCTCGAATCAGAAAGCCTAAAAAAGAAGAGCATGCTCAGCATTTCTCAAGCTGGGGGAACTGAAGAAAAAATTCAAGCGTCGGCTTTCATTATTCAAGGATTCACTGGGCAAATTATTGAATGATGCAGAAAACATCAAAAGAAGATGGAAGGAATAAATAGAGTCACTGTATCAAAAGGAAAACTGTTGATGTTCAACCATTTCAAGAAGTAGCATATGATAAAGAGCCAATGATATTGAAGGAGGAAGTCCAAGGTGCATTGAAGGAATTGGCAAAGAACAAGGTACCAGGAAATGGAAATGAAATCTTTCAAGAAAGTGAGGCGGCAAAGGATGCACTCACTCATCTCTGCCAAGAAATTTGGAGGACAACTATCTGGCCAACTGATTTGAAGAGATCCTTATTTGTGCCCATTCCAAAGAAAGGTGACCCAACAGAATGCAGAAATCATTGGACAATCTCTTTGATATCCCATGCAAGTAAACTTTTACTACAGGTAATACAGAAACGACTGCAAGCATACATTGACAGAGAACTTCCAGAGGTTCAAGCC
>NW_006408596.1:7664196-7674568 GCF_000296735.1 Chrysochloris asiatica
AGATTGTAGTTGTCAAGGATTTCATTCTTCTTGGATCAACTATCAACACTCATGGAAGCAGCAGTCAAGAAATCAAACGATGTATTGCATTAAGCAAATCTGCTGCACAAGACCTTATTAAAGTGTTGAAGAGCAAAGATGTCAGCTTGAGGACTAAGGTGCACCTGACCCAAGCCATGGTATTTTCATTCACCACATATGCATGTGAAAGGTGGACAGTGAATAAGGAAGACCGTAAAAGAATTGATGCTTTTGAGTTATGGTGTTGGAGGAGAATATTGAAAGTAACATGGGCTGCCAAAAGAACCAACAGATCTGTTTTGGAAGAAGTGTAGCTAGAGTGCTCCTTGGAGGCCAGAATGGCCAAACTTCATCTCTCATACTTTGGACATATTGTCAGGAGGGACCAGTCTTTGGAGAAGGATACCATGTTTGGTGAGGTGGAGGGTCAGAGAAAAAGAGGAAGACCCCCCAGCGAGATGGATTGACAAAGTGGCAGCATCAATGGACTCAAGTGTGGCAGCATCAATGGACTCAGCATCAATGGACACAATCAATTGTGCGCTTGGCCCAGGATTGGGCAGTGTTTCGTTCTGTTGTGCATAGGGTTGCTATGAGTCGGTACCGACTCTATGGCACCTAACAACAACAACAACAACAATCTAGAATTCTCTGGGTTATCCAGGAGAAAGATTATTCATTCATCTGGATCCCCGAGATGGCCGGTACTAACACGTAATGGCACGATAGTCTGGGCTCGGTAAGACTCTGATTGTCAGTGTATTGGATATCCATCTGCAGTAGCAGCACCACTTGGGAGCTTGTATGAGATGCTGAGGCTCAGGCCTTAACCTAGACTTCCTGAGTCAGAAGACCTGCATTTTAACTACATTCTCAGGTGATTCAAGCGCCTGTTGGACTGTGTGACATTCTACAAGAGGAGAAAATAGATTTGTTAGCCTTATAGCTTCTGGCTCTTCTTTGTAGGATCTTCCTTGTTTTTTCATTTGTGCTCAGGGTAATGTGACATTGGCTTTTGGGTAAGGATTCCCTTAGTTGATGAAACTGCCTGGAATGGCCCAACTTTTGACTGCTTTCAAGAAATTGAAAGTTTTTCTTTCTGATGGACTCGACATTGTTCATATCCTTCAGCATGGCTGTTTGATTTAACCTCAGTCTTCTGGTGGCAAATCTTACTCTCACTGCTGTTGACTCAGGTCCCATTCAGAGTGACCCTCTATAGGGTTTCCAAGGCTGTCATTGTTTACAGTAGCAGAAGGCCTCATCTTTCTCCTGCAGAGTGACTGCTGGGTTTGAATTGCTGATCTTGTATAGTGTTTAATCCTATAATGCTACCAGGGCAAAAAGGTCATTTTCATGCCATTTTACCCAAGTTACTATTGTCGCCTAGTTTCTTTTTCTTTAGTTTTAAAAATATTTTATTGTGTTTTTGGTGAAGGTGTGTACACAGCAATTTAGGTTTTCCTTCAACAATTTTTGCACAACTTCTTCAGGGACATCAGTTGCATTCTTCACATTGTGTACACATCCTTATGTTGTCTATTCTAGTTGTTCCATTTTAATTCATCTAGTTTCCCTACCCTCTTATATTCTCATATTTGTTTTCAAGTAGACTTTTTGGTCTTATTTGAAAAAAACAAAGTGGGTTTTCAAAGGAGCACAGTATTTATGGGTGATATTTATGTCCTCTTGTTGTTGTGTACCATCGAGTCAGTTCCAACTCATAGTGACCATGTATAGGGTTTCCAAGAGCGACTGATGGATTTGAACTATGGACCTTGAAGGTAGTAATCTATTGCTTATTCTATAGCGCCACACCACAGCTCTTTCATGTTCCATACTTACCTTTAATTAAGAGTGGAGTAAGTGTTCTTCATGGAAATTGGTAATGCATGTTTTTTACTGCCATACCATTTACTGAGCATCTGCTATGGTTGAAGGCTCTCCAAAGCACTTTCTACATATTAGTGTTTCATTCACTCTCCCAGAACATCCTTGAGACACATCAATAATGAGTCCCAGGTTATAGAGGTGGGTCCTGAAAATTAGATGGAGTAGGTTAGTGAAGGTTGCACGTCTAGTAGTTAACAGTGCCAGGAGCTGAATCAGTTATCCTATACACCAAAAAACAAGTCTTTTTTGTTAGAAAAAGTTATACAGTTCATGATAAAAAATCTGAAGTGATATGTCAGATGATACAGTGAAAAATGTCTCCTTCTCACCCATGCTCAGTCTCTGTTGTTAGGTGACATTGAATCAGTTCTGACTCACAGAGACCCTGTGTACATCAGAAAGAAACACTGCCATCCTCACAATCATAGCTGTGGTTAAGCCCATTCTTACAGCCCTTGTGTCAGTCTGTGTCCTTGAGGATCTTCCTCTTTTTAGTTGATTCTCCACTTTTCCAAGGAGCTCTGGCAGCGTAGTGGTTATGAATTGGGCTGTGAACTGCAAGGTCAGCAGTTCAAAACTACCAGCTGCTCCATGGGAGAAAGATGAGGCATTCTGCTCCTGTAAAGATTAACAGCCTCGGAAACCCTGTTCAGGGTTGCTATGAGTCAGAACTGACTCCATGGCACATAACAACAACAACAACAACAACATGTGTCCACTTCTGAATCTGGCTTGAATTTTTTAACCATTTTTTAAAGTTTCTTCAAAATTTTCAGTTTTGTCTAAAGAGCTCATCCTGAGTCTCAGTTTTCAACCAAACAGTAGACAGGTATGTAGGGGTGACAACAATGCTTATAAGGTATGCTTACCATCATTCATAATCACAAGGTGAGCATTTACTTAAGGACAAAGTTGGGATGGCATGGGAAGGTGGGAGGAATGGAAATAGGAAGCTCCGGAAGGAACCCAGACAACTGTTGTTGCAAGGAGGGGCTTGCACTCATTAAGATGAAACAAAGTGTAAGATTTGGTGAATGTGAAACGGATGATCTTGTCTGCAAACCTTCCTTCAATTCACAATGAAAAGTTGTTTTTAAATGATACTTGTGTATGATATTAATGCTATTGTTTAGTAATTTCTGTATTGGATCACTTTGCTTTGGAATGAGTATGAATCTCTTCCAGTCCATTTGCCAGATAGCTGTCTTTCAAATTTTTTGGTATAGATGAATGAAAACTTCCAGGATTCTATCCGTTTATTGAAACATCTCAGTTGTATTCTGTGTGTTCCTGGAGTTTTGTTTTTCAGCCATTGTCTTCAGTACAGCTTAAACTTCTTCCTTCAGTATATTAGTTCTTGATCATATGTTACCTCCTAAAATGATTGAACCTCAACTAATTACACTTTGCATTTCTTCCATTTAGATGCTTCCCACATATTTCATTTTTTTTTTGCCATAGAATCCTTAAATATTGTAAGTTGAGGCTTGATTTTTTTTTTCCCTTCAACTTTAGAAATGTTGAGCCCTTTTGGTTTTCTAACTCCAGGTATTTGTACATTTCATTATAACACTTTTCTTTGACATTCTTAGTCTGCCCTTTGACATCTTCAGTTCAGCTCTTTTACTTCATCATATCTTCCATTTGATTTAGCCATTCTGTGTTCCAGAGCAAGTCTCAGAGTCTCTTCTGACCTCCATTTTGGCCTTTTATTTCTTGTCTTTTTAATGACTTTTTATTTTCTTTATGTATGATGTCCTTCCATGTCATCCCACAGCTCATCTTGTTTTTGTTCATTAGTGTTCATTGCATCACGTCTATTCTTGAGATGGTGTCTAAGTTCAGGTGGGATATATTCAAGGTTGGAGTCTCTAAATTCAGGTGGGATTGGAGGCTGAACTGCAAAGTTGGGTTGGACTGCAATGCTGGTGGTTTAAGCTCACCAGCCACTCCTTGAAACCCTATACCAAGTCGCTATGAGTTGAAACTGATTCCACGGCACTTAACTACAACAGCAACATATTCAAGGTTGTACTTTATTTTCTCATGGACTTCTTTTATTTTTCTTCAACTTCTACTTGAGATTGCATATGAGCATCTATTCTGCTGTCTACTCGATTCCTGTGTATTCCATCTGGTGATGTTCAAGTATAAACGCTCTATTTATGTTGTTGGAAAAAAACATGTATTTGCAATGAATAAGTCATTGGTCTTGTCACATCCAAGCATGTAATCTTTGTTGTTTCTGTCATGAAAACCATAGTTTCTAGCTGCTCATTTTTGTTATTTCCAACTTTTGTATTCTCATCACCAGTAATTATCAATGTATGTTTAATCAATTTCACTGTAGAAGTTGATTTTAAAAAAATCTTTAGTTTCTTCATCTTTTACTCTAGTAGTTGGTGTGTAAATTTAAATAATAGTTATATTAACTGTTCTTCTGTTCAGGTGTTGTACTGATATTATCCTATCACTTACAGTGTTGTACTTCAGGATAGATCTTGAAATGCTCTTTTGACAATGAATGGTGCCCCTTCATCTTCAATTTTATCAGTCCCAGCACAGTAGACCATGTATTTGACTAAAAGTAGCCAATGCTAGCTCATTTTAGCTGACTAATGCATAGGTTTCCTTCACGATAGGGAACCACTCTTTTCAGTTTCTTATATAACTTTCTGGAATAATCCATGCACATATAAACACCAGCACAGACTGTACTCTTAACAACATTGCTATTAACTGCTTCCCAAGAATTCATGAATTTTATTCAGCTTATTCTCCTGCATCGTTGGAATAAATGAAGGAGAAATTTTTATTAAGACTCTACCATATTAACGCTGTGAATTTGCCTCTCTGCCATCATTTTCTGATGAGTAGTGCTCTCTTCTTCCCAAATAGAAAACCCCGTGGGTTGAACAGGAATGTTTTATTGCTTTGCCTTTATAACACATTATTTCGTGGTTTGACTTGTACATTTGTGTGAGTGTGTGCATTTGTTTTGGGCCTTTTTCCAGGTCTTCTTGCTTTGGGGTTCCTGCCATTTGAGCAGGTATCTGGCTAGATTTATTTTCGAAGATAGTTGGAGGAGGATAGCAGATGTACTTCTTGGCTAGACATGTTTGGCTTTAAATGTATCTCCATTTTGGAGTCTTGGTTACTTTAGGAGCAGGAGGAAATGAGGAAGAGGAGACAAGGCTGTTTAAAGTATCTGCATGGGGACAGAACAGGGTAGGAAAAGGTGGGCTCTATAGTAATGATGGGGTCCTGCCTGGTATGCTGCTGCAGGATAAAGTACTGGACCGCAAGGTCTATTTGAATCACTAAGTTGGCAGTTCAAATTAAGCAGCTGCTCCTCAGAAACCCTGTATAGGGTCGTTATGAGTTAGAACCGATTTGATGGCACTTAACAACAACAACAGTTGTTAGCAGAAATTCACCTATTAGACCAAAACATATGGTTTACCACCCACCACCCACTTAAAGATAAAAAAGGAATAGTAAAGAAATGTAATCAGAAGCTCTTATAATCTCCTATAGGCTGTGCAGGCAAATATTTATGTGTCTCCTGAGGTCTGTTCTCATTTTAGAAGGGAAGTTATTGATAGAAAAACATAGGTTTAAAGGAGCTTAACTACTTAGAAATTAGGATTATAGATTTTTTTTTCTTCTAGACTAAAGTTGGAAACCATATGTTAAAAGAATATGTAGCATTCAGCTTTATCCCAAGATAAATTGAGACAGCTTACTCTAGAGATAATTGTAATATTAAAAAGATAAGAATAAATGTATATTAGAATCTGGATGAAGGGAAATAAAAGTCGGGGTAGAGATAAAAGAATGAACATTCATATATTATTGGTTCATTTGATTTGAGACTCTCAGGTTCCTAGTGACCAAATCAAAAAGAATAATGTGAACAGTTAAAAGAATACCATGAGTTAAGAAAACCAAAATACTTTCCTCAGAAAAGTTCCACCTTTTCCATATACTGAACCCTAAGAAGTTTGTTAATAAAAGCAACCCCCTATAATGCGTAGACAACAACCTTGGCAGCATCCCTCTAATAGGTGCTGTGGCAATTTCCATATGCAAACCAATGGTACAATGCCTCATTTCAGGTCAGCAACTCAGTTCCAAATGTGGAAATTAATGCCTTTCCTAGGGGAAGATGGGAAATAGCGAAGAGGTTTGTTGGAGAGCTCACAAATTGGAGTCCTCAGCCTTTAAATTGTCAGTTGCCAAAAATCCCTTCACAACCAAGCAAACATGGAAATAATTTGGCCAAGGATTCAAAATTATATTAAACATCTGGGGCTATATTCAGCAGCCAACTTTCTCATCAATTCTATGAAGTGTGGTGATTGCATTCATGTTCATTTTCTTAAGGTGAAGCTTGGGTAGAATTAAAAAGGGCAGTTTGTAGGAATCAGAAGATATTAAAGCCTAAGGACAAAATATCGGAGGTACAGCTGATTTATGCCTGAGAGTTAAGAAATGATTTTCAGTGTCTCACTTCAGAGACAATATGTATGGTCAACTAACTCTGCTCATCTCTGGTGATGAAAAGGATAAGGATAACATGCAGCACTAGCATTTGTGTTTAAGCTCTAAGGTGCTCCTGTCCTTCATAATTCTAACTAGTAAAGGCCATATGTGGGAATCACTGAGTGGTACAAATGACAAATATACTGGGCTGCTAACCAAACAGCTGGGAGCTTGAGTCCATCCAGAGGTACCTTGGAAGGAAGGTCTAGTGGTCTATTCCTGGAAAATTATCTACTGAAAATGCTATGGAATGGTTCTACTCTGGCTCACATGGGATCACCATGAATGGAAATCAACATGATAGCAATTGGTTTTAAAGGACACATAGGAAGAAGCTTTAGCTAGATGTTGTTGTTAAGTGCGGTTTCAAATAATAGCGACCTTGTAAGGAGCTCTGGTAGCGTAGTGGCTACGAATCGAGCTGTGAACTGCAAGGTCAGCAGTTCGAAAACTGCCAGCTGTTCTGTGGGAGAAAGACGAGGTTTTCTGCTCCCATAAAGATTTACAGCCTCGGAAACCCTGTACAGGGGCGCTATGAGTCGGAACAGACTCCACGGCACATAACAACAACAACAAACAGGGTTTCTAAAGAGCAGCTGGTTAGTTTGAAATGCCGACCTTGTGGTTTGCAGTGTAGTGCTGATCCTATAGTGTAACACCAGGAGATAAGTGACCAGAACATCTACTTATTCTTGATAAGGCTCATGATGTAGGACTCTAGTAGATGTGCCCACACTACTGCCCAGAGAACAATTTTCTTGTGGACAGCGAGACTTTATCACAGTGGACTTGATGGGATAAGGATGAGAATAGGTCACTTGCATGAGTGTTGTCCAAGTCTGGACAAAGGCAGTGAAAGAGGACATGTTAAGATTGGTTTCAAAGCATAGTAACCACTAAAGGGTAACTGTTGTATAGTAGAACTTGGTATAATGAATGTCCAGCTCGGATGCATCAGATTATTTCTTTCTTCCTTGGAGGAGAAGGAAGAAAAAGGTGGACACAATATGTATTTATTCAACCCTTCTAGCGTAGTGGTTATGAATCGGGCTGCGAACCTCAAGGTCAGAAGTTCGAGCTGCCAGCGGTTCTGTGGGAAAAAGATGTGGCAGTCTGCTCCATTAAAGATTTACAGCCTCGGAAACCCTGTACAGGGTCACTATGGGTCAAAATTGACTTGACAGCACTTAACAACAATAATAAACAACAACCTCATGGGCCACCACTCGTCTGTCACTTTGTCACACTGTGTTTTGCTGTGGTGCTGGAAGCTATACCATTTGTATTTTTAATGCCAGCAGAGTCACCTATGGTGGACAGTTTTGAGCTGAGCTTCCAGACAAAGACAAACTTGGACAAAGGAGAGGCAGACTACTTCCAAATGTTTAGCCGCTGACAACCTTATAAATAGCAGAGAAACATGCTCAGATAGCACCAGAATATTGAAGATTGAAACATGATGAAGAGCACAAGAATATTGTCAGATATAGTGCCAGAAGATGATCCCTTCACATTGGAAGGCACACAGAATATAACTAGGGGAGAGCTGCTTCCTCAAAGTAGAATTGATTGTGATTACACAAATGGAAAAAAAGCTTTTGGAACCTTCATTTGTTGTGTTGATGTGGCACAACACAAAATGAGGAGAAACAACTGTAAACATACGTTTATAATTGGAACATGGAATGTACAAAGTATGAATCTTGGAAAATTGGAAATTGTCAAAAGATGAAATGGAACACATAAAGATTGATATCCTAAGGAGTAGTGAGCTGAAATGGACTGGTATTGGCCATTTTCAATCCGACAATCACAAGATATTCTGTGGTGGGAATGACAAATTGAAGAAGAATGGCATTAGATTCATCATCAAAAAGAAGATTTCAAGGTCTGTCTTGAAGTACAGTGGTGTCTGTGATAAGATAATATCCATATTCCTACAGGGTACACAGAAGTTAACACCATTTTTATTCAAATTTATGCACCAACCACTAAACCGGTGATGATGAAATTGAAGGATTCTACTACTTTCGTCAAGGAGTTCTGGTAGATGTTAACCTCAAGGTCAGCAGTTCAAAACTATAGCTGTTCCATGGGGAGAAACATGAAGCTTTCCACTCCCAGTACAGGGAGCTTTCAGAAACCCAGTACAGGGTCACTATGAGTTGGAAATAACTCCACAGCACACCAGCTGCAGCTTCTTCAGTCTGAAATTGATAAACATACAATTAAGATGTATTGATAATTACTGGTGATTGAAATGTGGAGGTTGGAAACAAAGAGGAAGGATTAGTCTTTGATAGAAATAATGCTGAAGATCACATTATAGATTTTTTTCTAGAACAATGAGTTCTTCATTGCAATACCTTTTTAAACAGTATAAAAGACAGTTATACATATGGACCTCACCAGATGAAATACAGAGAAATCAAATTGAGTGTACCTGTGGAAAGATTCGGTGGAAAAGCTCCATATCATCATTCGAAACTAGGTCTGGGGCAGACTGTGGAACAGACAATCAATTGTTCATATTGTAAGTTCAGGCTGAAGAAAATTAAAACAAGTCCGCAAAGGCCATAATATGACCTTGAACATACCCAACTGAACTTAGAGATCATTTCAAGAACAGATTTGATACATTAGATACTAATGACTGAATACAAGAAGAGTTGTAGGAAGACATCAAGAACATCATATAGGAAGGAAGCAAAAGATCACTAAGAAGGCAAGAAAGAAAAAAAGACCAAAATGGATACCACACAAGACTCTGAAACTTGCTCTCCAGTGTAGAGAGACTAAAACAAGTAGAAGAAAAGAGATAAAAGAGTTGAACAGAAAATTTTAAAGGGCAACTCGAGAAGACAAAATCATATATTATAATGAAATGTGCAAAGATCTGGAATTAGAAACCAAAAGTGAAGAACACATTCATCATTTCCCAACCTGACAGAACTGAAGAAAAAATTAAAGCCTCAGCTTACAATACTGAAGGATTCTTTGGGCAGAATATTGAATGATTCAGAAAGCATCAAAAGAAGGTAGAAGGAATACACATAATCACTGTACCAAAAAGAAATGGTAGATGTTCATCCATTTCAAGAAGTAGCATATGGGAGAACAAACAAGATGGCAGATTGAGTGGAAGTGCCGTGAGGAGCTCCATCAGTAACAACACAGAATACCAGATCAAGCAGGTTCAGGGGATGGTGCCAGAACTTTGAACCACATATAAAGGAATATTTAGAAGAAGGTTGGAAGGCTTACAGCTCGGGGAATTTGTAGCAGAAGCAAGAAATCCATTGCTTTCTAATTCAAGACACTCAGCTGCTCCTGGAGCCGCCACCTTGGGTGAAACCAAGTGGGGGAAGGATCAGAGCAGCCGAGGAGTTAAAGGTGTGGACTCTCTCTCTCTCTCTCTCTCTCTCTCTCTCTCTTCTTTTTTTTTGGTCTCTTGCTGTCTGCACAGCTCCATTCTAGTGACTAGAGGGGTGCCTGAGCTACTGGACATCCCACGCCCACCCCCAGAGGGTTCTACTACACAGATCGCCTTGAAATTTAAAGTGACAATTTCCACTTAAAACCAAACGGCAGTGCAAAATGGCCACACCTAAGCCCTGAACTGTTTATCACTAGGAAAAAGGCCTAAATGGGGATTGTGGAGCAGGACATGCAGACAAAAAAGGAAACAGGCTGAAAATTACATCCTGAGTTATGTCACAACAGCCAAAAGAGGAGAGGCATCTTAAAAGTTCTCAGGAAGAAGAGTGAAAAGGGAAGCCCATTTCCTGATCACATCTACCTGGAGGCAATCAGAAAACATAAAAAATACCAAAATACACACCCATCTAAGTATTAAGGCCAAAGGTAACTCCTGAATATGCCCCCAAAACAGACACAGATGACCATATCAGCA
>NW_006408596.1:7680654-7682064 GCF_000296735.1 Chrysochloris asiatica
AAACTTTGTCTCTCATACTTTGGATATATTGTCAGGAGGGACCAGTCACTGGAGAAGGATCTCAAGACTGGTAAGGTGGGAGGTCAGAGAAAAAGAGGGAGACCCACAGTGAGATGGAATGGCCAAGTGGCAGCATCCATGAACTCAAGTGTGGCAACAGTAGTGAGGTTGGCCCAGGATCGGACAGTGTTTTGTTCTGATGCGTATAAGGTCATTATGGGTCGGTACTGATTCAATGACACCTAATAACAACAAACAACCAGAAGAGCTAGAAAGGTTGGAAAGCCATGGGAATGCGGGGGTTATCTGGGAGAAGAGAAATAAGTGGATTAGGGAAGTATAATAAATAGGATTACATCATATGGGAATGCCACAATTTGTTCATCCATTCACCTGCTGATGGATATTTGAATTATATCCAGATTTTGACTATTTCAAATAAAGCTTCTATGAACATCTGTGTGTTAGTCTTTTCATAGATGTATATTTTCCTCTTTCTTGGGTAAATATTTAGGAGTGTATCATATGTAAGCTTATATTTAACTTTTTAAGAAATTGTCAAACTATATTCCACAGAGGTGGTACCATTTCCATTCCTACTAATAGTGTATGAAAATTCTAGCAGCTTCGTATCTTTTCTGGTATACCAGCAGTTAGTTTTAAAGTTAACTGTAACTTAGAATATTATCAGCTATGTATATAAACTTAGGCATTTTCCTCAACTATATTTTTTTCAAATATTTACTTTTTTTTTTTTTTTTCTCATCTCAGTGACTTATTTTCATGCCACTGACCTATAGCATATTGCACATTATGGATCTGCCCTTTTGTTTACTTGGGAGTGGTTTTTGTCTTTGTTATTCTTGTAAACTGAAAGCTAGCTACAAAGGCTAAAATGGATTTTGGTTGACTTTTTTTCCAAGAATACATCATAGAGAGGCTTCCACTGGGCTATGATGGGACAGTTTGAGTATCAAAATGATTACAGTTTATTAATAGAGATGCATCAACAGTCTAAACATCTATGAGTTCATAATGACATTGAGAAAG
This sequence comes from Chrysochloris asiatica, assembly GCF_000296735.1. Taxonomy (NCBI): domain Eukaryota; kingdom Metazoa; phylum Chordata; class Mammalia; order Afrosoricida; family Chrysochloridae; genus Chrysochloris; species Chrysochloris asiatica. The sequence goes on from NW_006408596.1 coordinate 7,681,705, forward strand.
AAACTTCATTGCTCACTCCTGAATGTTGCTAAGACCCCACTTCATTGCTCGGAACATTGTTAAATATAGAGACAGAGTCAAACATTTAGCCTACGTTCCTATTTGAACTGTATTTCAGGATAACCAAATTGATATACTTATTAAATATGTAGAAGGAATGATGAAATTAGAAAACTGACATTTGGCACAGTCCCTTATGAAATAAAAGCTCTAGGCAGTGACCACCAGAAGCTACTGAAACCATTAGATGAAATACTGAGAGGACCTTTAGGGTGGAGGGACCAAGCTAATATAATTGAAACCCCTGAATCTTTCTCAACATTACCGGAATGAGAGAAACAGACATTGCATGTCCCTACT